>NC_134362.1:191992470-192262470 GCF_048569485.1 Anomaloglossus baeobatrachus | reverse complement strand
ATCTAAAGAAAACCAACATCATGGTGCTCCAGAAGAGAAAAAGAAGATTTGACCAGCATCCTTCATTTGTCCTAAACGGCTACACTCTAACAGGAACAGACAAATACACCTACTTGGGCCTGGAAATTCACCAGTCAGGGAGCTTCAAACAAGCCATAGAGACCCTGAAAAACAAGGCCTGCAAAACCTTTTATGCCATCCGAAGGACATTGTATCATCTGAAGCCACCAGTGAGGGTCTGGCTAAAAATCTTCGATTCCATCATTGCCCCAATCCTCCTGTACGGCAGCGAAGTCTGGGGCCCTCACACTTACCCAGATTGGTCAAGGTGGGATTCCAGCCCAACAGAAATATTCCACCTGGAATTCTGTAAGCACCTTCTCCAGGTCCATCGAAGCACCTCCAACAGTGCCTGTCGAGCTGAGCTGGGCAGATTCCCTCTACACCTAGCAGCTCTGAAGAGGTCACTATCATTTCAGGCTCACCTACAGAGTAGCAATCCAAACTCCCATCACCACAAAGCTCTGATATATATACGTGGGCCAGATGAACCAGGACCCCGGGCACAGCCCTCCCAAACCCAACTGGACAAAATAACCAATCACAGCAGCCTGACAAGAACCAGAATCAGGAAGATGGTAGACGAGGGCCAGGAGAGGTATGTCAGTGACTGGAGGACCGACATCAACACCTCACAGAAACTGACCACGTACCAGAGACTACAGAGAGACTACAGACTGGCCCCGTATCTGGAGAAAATCCCGGACCCCAGAGACCGCAGGACCCTGAGCCGATATAGACTCAGTGCCCACAGTCTAGACATCGAATCCGACCGACACAAGCAGAGCTACAAGCCCAGGGAGGACAGACTGTGCCAACACTGTGACCTGGAGGCCCTGGAGGATGAAACCCACCTCCTGCTACACTGCACCAAGTACTCAGCAGTGAGGGACACTCACTTCAGGAGACTCTCCCATCTCTTCCCGGATTTCAGCTCCATGAAGGAGGAAGAGAAAATATATATCCTGCTGGGGGAAGAAGAGAGCGCAGTGGAGATAGCAGCGCAGTATGTGAGCGAATGCCATAGACTTCGAGAAAGAGAACTATGATAAGTCATGGACTTCCATAGCCCCCCATCCCAGATGTGGCCCCCCAATCCCCACCCTGGATATATCCCATCCACCGTTACCACAGTCCCACCGTGGATATGCCCCATCATAAGCCATGGACTTCCATAGCCCCCATCCTAGAAGTGCCCCCACAGTCCCCACCCTGGATGAGCCCCATCCATCCTTCCTACAGTCCCCACCCACCATCCCCACAGCCCCAGCCCCTAATGTACACTTGCTTTGGCAAAACTAATTTGTATTTGGTCCTGCCAATAAAGCTTATTTGATTTGATTTGATTTGATTTGATTTGATAGAGGGATAGATAGAGGGATAGAGGGATAGATAGATAGCTAGATAGATAGAGGGATAGCTAGATAGATAGAGGGATAGATAGATAGAGGGATAGATAGATAGAGGGATAGATAGATAGAGGGATAGATAGAGGGATAGAGGGATAGATAGATAGCTAGATAGATAGAGGGATAGCTAGATAGATAGAGGGATAGATAGATAGAGGGATAGATAGATAGAGGGATAGATAGAGGGATAGATGGATGGATAGAGGGATAGATAGATAGAGGGATAGATACGTAGATAGATAGATAGATAGATAGATAGATAGATAGAGGGATAGATAAATAGATAGAGGGATAGATAGATAGATAGAGGGATAGATAGATAGAGGGATAGATAGATAGATAGAGGGATAGATAGATAGATAGATAGATAGATAGATAGATAGATAGATAGATAGAGGAATAGATAGATAGAGGGATAGATAGAGGGATAGAGGGATAGATAGATAGAGGAATAGATAGATAGATAGAGGGATAGATAGATAGAGGGATAGATACGTAGATAGATAGATAGAGGGATAGATAGATAGATAGATAGATAGATAGATAGATAGATAGATAGATAGATAGAGGAATAGATAGATAGAGGGATAGATAGAGGAATAGATAGATAGATAGATAGATAGATAGAGGGATAGATAGATGGATAGATGGATAGAGGGATGGATGGATGGATGGATGGATGGATGGATGGATGGATGGATGGATGGATGGATGGATGGATAGATAGATAGAGGGATAGATAGATGGATGGATGGATGGATGGATGGATGGATGGATGGATAGATAGATAGAGGGATAGATAGATAGATGGATGGATGGATGGATGGATGGATGGATGGATGGATGGATAGATAGATAGATAGATAGATAGAGGGATAGATAGATAGATAGATAGAGGGATAGATAGATAGATGGATGGATGGATAGATAGGGGGATAGATAGATAGATAGAGGGATAGATAGATAGATAGATATATAGATAGATAGATAGATAGAGGGATAGATAGAGGGATAGATAGAGGGATAGATAGATAGATGGATGGATGGATGGATGGATGGATGGATGGATGGATAGATAGATAGATAGATAGATAGAGGGATAGATAGATAGATAGATAGAGGGATAGATAGATAGATGGATGGATGGATAGATAGGGGGATAGATAGATAGATAGAGGGATAGATAGATAGATAGATATATAGATAGATAGATAGATAGAGGGATAGATAGAGGGATAGATAGAGGGATAGATAGATAGATGTGTGATGGTGAGGAGAACACGTTGGGTTGACCTCCATGCATTAAGAACGATTCTTTGAAATTGTAGGAAATCCCGGTCTCAGGATGTCACCTACAAATGGTGTCTCCTCACTATATATCCATCTATTGATAACATTGGCATCTTGGATATTGCAATGATGCATCACAAGGCACCATCACTGGTGGTCTTTTCCCATGTGTTTTCCATGAGAAACCTTCAAAAAAAAAAAACATGTCAACCCCTTAAAAAAACCACAAAAACAGGCTTCCTTTGGAATGTGTAATTATGTTCTTAAATTCTGTGCGCGGGAAGCATTGACATGTCATTACTATACTATAAGTAAATGTTCTGTCAGTCATTATTATATTTTAAAGTATCGTCTCCTTTATAAGCTCTGGTGGTCTGAGCACCGGTGAGATGACATTCGCCCTGCTTATTGCTGGCAGTCATCGTGTGAGATAAGTCACGCAAGGGAAGAGGCGCCACAATCCGGCGCAGAGCAATTAATGCTTTTTTTTTTGCGCATTGTGGATGAGATTTTCAGAAACGTTATCCACAATCCTGATAGAGGGATGGATACATGCAAACTCCCATCTGAATATCTGCTGCATATCCGTCCTGTGTGAACATAGATCAGATTTGTCTCCTCAAGAGCTTGCAATCTATACCTCTCAGAAAACCAATAAATTTGTTCCAGTAGACGCATAGCAACGGAGACACAAACACTACAAATAGGGATAGGGAGATGGAGGCTAAACAAATAAGACAAAAGGGAGCAACAGGGGTGCAGATCAGAGGACGACGCCAATGCAGACTGCAAGCTGCGGACCCCCATTATGCCCTGACTACGGCTGATATCATGTGTCACCCATGACAGCGGATCCGTTGGCATAGAAGTTGTGCAAACACAACTTTTTTGTCCTTTTTGAAAAAATCGATTTTTGCAGGATCCGTTTTTTTTTCACATGGGAGTCTATGGAGAATGGATCCGGTAACTGATTGCATTTGCAAATGATCTGTGTTTCAAATGGAACCTAAAAAGCGATCAACTTAATGGATCCCTTTTCCATAGACTTCAATGTTAAAAAAAAAAAAAGGTATAAAAAGTTGCGTTTGCAGAACTTTTTTTTACCAATGGAGAAATTGGGTTGTAAAATCCATAGGGGGGGTCCTTATACTGATGCCATAATCCGAGTTAGCTGATGAGGAACTACAACCCTCATTATTTCTGGACTACCTGGGTTTTCAGAAGTAGTCCAGAAAAAAAGTTAAAAATGGAATTGCTAATATTGGATTGGTAACTCCAGCGGGGGGGACTGGACGCAATGTGGGTGCACGATATGACGCCATAGTACAGATGCATAGTCTCACGGCAATTTACAAATATATAGGCAATACTTACAAAATATATAAAATATGTAAATAAATATATGTATATATGCATATATACACACACACAACCATGTATATATATATATATATATACATATACACACACACACACACACACACACACACACACACATATATATATATATATATATATATATACATATACATACATACACACATATATATGTATATATATACACACACACACATACATGACGGTGCTGCATACCTGTAGCTGGGCACATATACCAGGAAGCCCCCTACATGCTGAGGGCTGTGCACCCCCTGGTGTAGTGCTGGTCCCCCCTCTCCAGGATGACCACCCTGCCCCCACACATCACACTCACCTCTCCTCCTCCTCACAGCACAATGAGCCTCATTCAGACGTGGCTGTGGGTCTTTAGTGCGGAGCGGGGAGGGGGGGAGAGTCTCCAGTGTCCGCCCCTCACAGGGGTCCTGGGCAGGAATAACAGGTCTCTGACGCCCCCTGTCACCTGGAGCTGTGGATCACTGTACTGGATGTGAACACTGATCATTGCGCAAGAAGGCAGAGGAGTATATAGGGAGGAGTGTGTACAGGAGGGGGCAGGAGAGCTCAGGAAAAAGGGGCAGAGGATAAGGGGAGCAAGGGGGGACATCATAAGGGGTGTAGGGAAATCTATACTGGGGAAAGGGCTCCGGGATGCAATAAGGGGAAAAGGGAAAAATATAATGGGGAAGGGGTTCAGGGATGCAATAAGGGGTATAGGGAAAAATATAATGGGGAAGGGGTTCAGAGATGCAATAAGGGGGATAGGGAAAAATATAATAGGGAAGGGGTTCAGAGATGCAATAAGGGGGATAGGGAAATATATACTGGGGAAGGGGCTCAGGGACAAAATAAGGGGGATAGAGAAATATATACTGGGGAAGGGGCTCAGGGACAAAATAAGGGGGATAGAGAAATATATAATAGTTAAGGGGCTCAGGGACAAAATAAGGAGTATAGAGAAATATATGATGGGGAAGGGGCTCAGGGACATAATAAGGGGGATAGGGAAATATACTGGGGAAAGGGGCTCAGGGACATAATAAGGGGGATAGGGAAATATACTGGGGAAAGGGGCTCAGGGACATAATAAGGGGGATAGGGAAATATATACTGGGGAAGGGGCTCAGTGACGCAATAAGGGGGATAGGGAAATATATACTGGGGAAGGGGTTAAGGGATGCAATCAGGTGGATAATGAATTATATACTGGGGAAGGGGCTCAGGGACACAATAAGTGGGATAGAGAAATATATACTGGGGAAGGGGCTCAGGGACAAAATAAGGGGCATAAGGAAATATATATTGAGGAAGGGGCTCAGGGATGCAATAAGGGGGATAGGGAAATATATACTGGGAAAGGGGCTCAGGGATGTAATAAGGGGTATAGGGAAATATATACTGGGGAAGGGGCTCAGTGACGCAATAAGGGGGATAGGGAAATATATACTGGGGAAGGGGTTAAGGGATGCAATCAGGTGGATAATGAATTATATACTGGGGAAGGGGCTCAGGGACACAATAAGTGGGATAGAGAAATATATACTGGGGATGGGGCTCAGGGACAAAATAAGGGGCATAAGGAAATATATATTGGGAAAGGGGCTCAGGGATGTAATAAGGGGTATAGGGAAATATATACTGGGGAAGGGGTTAAGGGATGCAATCAGGTGGATAATGAATTATATACGGGGGAAGGGGCTCAGGGACACAATAAGTGGGATAGAGAAATATATACTGGGGAAGGGGCTCAGGGACAAAATAAGGGGCATAAGGAAATATGTATTGGGGAAGGGGCTCAGAGATGCAATAAGGGGCTAGGGAAATATATACTGGCGAAGGGGCTCAGGGATGCAATAAGGGGTATAGGGAAAAATATAATGGGGAAGGGGCTCAGGGATGTAATAAGGGGGAGAGGGAAAAATATACTGGGGAAGGGGCTCAGGGATGTAATAAGGGGGAGAGGGAAAAATATACTGGGGAAGGGGCTCAGGGATGTAATAAGTGGAATAGGGAAAAATATACTGGGGAAGGGGCTCAGGGACATAATAGGGGGTATAGGGAAATATATACTGGGGAAGGGGCTCAGGGACATAATAGGGGGTATAGGGAAATATATACTGGGGAAGGGGCTCAGGGACATAATAGGGGGTATAGGGAAATATATACTGGGGAAGGGGCTCAGGGACATAATAGGGGGTATAGGGAAATATATACTGGGGAAGGGGCTGGAGTTTTGCGGGCTCGTGTTAATGACCGCTGCACTAGAGGAACATGAGCCAATTTCACTCCGGGTTGTGCCGCCCTTACTGGATTTGGCGCATCTTACATCTGCCAGGACTGGGGGCCGCCACATATTTCTGTTGTCATTTACTCCATTTTTTGTGGTGTTAATGATGATGAATTGTCGTGCGGTGACGCCCTGTCCTGTCCTGTCCTGTCCTCGTCCTGTCCTCATCCTGTCCTGTCCTCGCTCTTCTCACCTTTAATACGTCAAATGTTGCAACATTTTTAAATTTTTTATTTTTTTTTTCAATTTTGGGTTACGCAAAAAATTTGGAAACCTTTTGAATTACTTTACGTCATAACTTCTGGATGAATCAGGGCCATTGTTTGTGCACCTATTACTTCCTCTGCTTTGTGAGAACGATGAAACCGAAAAGACAAAATGTGAAAACTTGGCGTCTTAACCAAGTGTTCTTTTCTGCAGCCCCCGGACTGATTCCCGGAGGCGGCAGTGCTCAGGTAGCCACTGCGGTCTTGCCGGCCCTTTAAATCCCCGAATACGCTGCGTGCGCGTACCAATAGGTCCTCACGCTGGCCAGTGTGTGCAGGACATACTTTGTGGGCAGGATTAGCACTCTGCACTTCCATCCTACAGAGGAGCAGCACCTTCACCGCTTCCAGCGATGTGTTCCCACCCTCCGGTGCTGTGTGCCCACTCTCCCAGTGCTGTGTGCCCCCCAAGTGCTGTGTGCTCCCCTCCAGTGTTGTGTGCACCTTTCAGTCCTGTGTGCAACCCCCCCAGTGCTGTGTGCAACCCTCAGTACTGTTTGCCCCCAATGCGGTGTACCACCCCCAGTGATGTTTGTGCCCCCCTAGTGATGTCTGTGGCCCACAGCCATGTTTATGCCTCCCATTGATGCATATGCCCCAGCCCCTCCTGTCATGTATCTGCACCCAGCCACTCCTGTGATGTATAAACCCCATCATCTCCTGAGATGTGTATTCCCCAGTCCTTCCTGTGATATGTACATCATAGGAGATGCTGGGGGTATATACATCACATGAGGCACTGGGGCATAGACATCACTGGAGGGGCTGGGTCATATATATTACATTGGAGATGCTATGGGCATATACATCACTGGAGGGGATGGAGCATATCATATTTGATATGCTGGGGGCATATACATCACATTGGAGATGCTGGGGGCATACACATCACAGGAGAGGCCGGGGACACATATACATCACATTGGAGATGCTGGGGGCATATACATCACATTGGAGATGCTGGAGGTGTACACATCCCAGGAGAGGCTGGAGAATATACATCACAGGAAAGGCTGGGGGCATATACATCACAGGAGGGGCTGGGGCATCTATATCACAGGAAGGGCTGGGACATATACATCACATGACTGGCTAGGGCATATACATCACAAGAGGGGCTGGGGGCATATACATCACAGGAGGGGCTGGGGGCATATACATCAAAGGATGGGTTGAGAGCATATACATCACTGGAGGGTATATACATCACAGCAGGGCCTGGGGGCATATACATCACAGGAGGGGCTGGAGGCATATATAAAACAAGAAAAATTGATCCAGATTACAACATCTTTCTTTATAATAAAATTCACCTTTATTGGTAATTTGTTTTGAAATCATCCAAAAAATAACGCATGATTCATTAGTATAGCAGGTCCATAAGAAGTGTAACAATCATACCAGACGCGTTTCAAGCATAACGCTCATAGACTTGGTGAAGATTCAGAATTTTACTAAGTGCCTAGAAGGACCTGTGCAGATGTCATACTCATGTAACCCGAAGGGGCGGGAAATCAGCCAACAGAAAAATAATGTTGCTTCCTGGTATCAGCTATGTTGGCTGAGGCCCTGCCTCTTTTGGTCACATGGGTATGACATCAGCACAGGTCCTTCTAGCCACTTAGTAAAACAATTCTGTAATAGAATTAGCATAAATAACAGGAGGAGATAACTATAAATACCCACCCCAGCTATCAGCTGATCGGCAGCTGCTGTCATTCAAAAAGCTGCTCATTATACAAACTTTACTTGCTTGTGTTTCAAAACCTATACATCCGAGCTGACAACTAAAGGTTTGTATAGAATCAGCCTGATAGTGCCAGTATAGAACTGTATGTATAGAATCAGCCTGATAGTGCCAGTATAGCACTGGATTTAGGTCATATAGGAGAATCCTGGTGATTGATGCGCTTTAAGGTTAATATAACATCACTTTAGGATATGCGGAAATCACTTTCACCTACTGAGGACATGACACGTTTCATGTGACTGTTCAGTCATACGAAAAACATTCCGCAATGCGACATCTGTAGGAACCACACGAGGCCTATGTCCACAATAACAGCCACGCACAATGAATGTAACGTTCCACAGGAGCACCAGGAACGCACAGACGCAGAACTAAACCTACTAATAGTGCAGGAGGCTTCTCATCCACTTCTTGTTGGACAAGTTTAAAAAAACAATAAATGATCCTGTAAATTCCCAGCCTATTGTTCTCACCGGCACATTAGGTATGGGACTGGTCGGAAGCTGCAGGACAGGATTTTCCTTTTTTTTTATTGAAGCAGGACATTGAGTTTACATAGCTGCCGATCCCTCTATTAACAGGCACAAGTCAGAAATAAGCGGCTTAGAAAATCCCTTGTCCACGTCTTGATTCTCCACTTATATTAATGGTGGAGATGGAGATCGCTGAATCCACTAGGATCCATAACAGATATATAATCTAAGGTCTGTTTTATGTTCCACCTGGTGACCTGGATCCTTCAAGCCCATGGAACGGAGAAGTAGTTCTTGAGCAACACAGACAGGTGGACAGAGGAGATGGGGTGAAGTGATGTTAAACATGTGATGGGCTGGAACAAAGATGATTGATGTAGCAGAGCTAGATCAGAGATGACTGATATAGCAGAGCCGGAACAGGGATGATTGATGTATCAAAGCTGGAACAGAGATGATTGATATAGCAGAGCTGGAACAAAGATGATTGATGTAGCAGAGCTAGATCAGAGATGACTGATATAGCAGAACTAGAACAGAGATGACTGATATAGCAGAGCCGGAACAGGGATGATTGATGTATCAAAGCTGGAACAGAGATGATTGATATAGCAGAGCTGGAACAAAGATGATTGATGTAGCAGAGCTGGATCAGAGATATAGCAGAGCTGGAACAGAAATGACTGAAGTAGCAGAGCTGGATCAGAGATGTAGCATAGCTGAAACAGAAATGACTGATGTAGCAGAGCTGGAAGACAGATGACTGATATGGCACAGCTTGATCAGAGATGATTGATACTGATATAGCAGAGATGGATCATAGATGTAGCAGAGCTGAAACAGAAATGACTGATGTGGCAGAGCTGGAACAGAGATGACTGATGTAGCAGAGCTGGATCAGAGATGTAGCAGAGCTGGATCAGCGATGACTGATATAGCAGAGCTGGATCAGAGATGTAGCAAAGGTGAAACAGAAATGAAGTAGCAGAACTGGAACAGAGATGACTGATGCAGCAGAGCTGGATCAGAAATGACTGATATAGCAGAGCTGGAACGGAGATGATTGATGTAGCAGAGCTGGATAAGCAATGTAAAGAGCTGGATAAGAAATGTAGCAGAGCTGGAACAGAAATGACTGATGTAGCACAGCTGGAACAGATATGACTGAACTAGCAGAGCTGGATCAGAGATGTAGCAGATCTGAAACAGAAATGACTGATAAAGCAGAGCTGGATAAGCAATGTAAAGAGCTGGATAAGAAATGTAGCAGATCTGGAACTGAGATGCCTGATGTAGAAGAGCTGGATAAGAGATGTAGCAGAGCTAGAACAGAGATGATTGATATAACAGAGCTGGAACAGAGATAAATGTAGGAAGTGATGAGATATGATCCAGTAGTAAAACTATTTCCTCAATAAAATGCCATCTTCTTTATTATAGATCAGTAAAACAACGTGGAATAAATCCTGCAAGAGTTAAAAGCTGCAGAGGTTTTCAGATCTATGTCAGGTAGGTGATGTAAGCAGACGAGCAGTGAAATATCGGATTTTATAACCATAGGTTCAAGAACAGATTTGATTACCGAGGTCCCAGTGTGTCATTTACCCTTTGGGTCAACCACTTGGATCACTGCAAAGGCATCTGGAAGATGTTGAGACACCAGAGTCACCGATGGTCCACATTGGAGTTATGCAGACCAGCTCGGGCGTCATCCAGCTGTGTGCTCATTAGTGATCGGGCTTGCAGGAGTTAATCTCTGCTGGCCTACTGGTTACCTCTTGGATCACATGTGGGAAATCTATCACAGTTGCTCCTGCCTTTTTTAAGATGGTAGAGTCTGTATTCCTATGCCGACTATAGCTTTTGCTAAATCGGTCCGTGTGCTGTTCTGTTCCATTTGCTGGTGATTTATTGCGTGCTGCATGGTGTGCTGTGGAAACCCTCTCATCATCTGGTTATTTCCTCCCTGCTCTTTATTTCCTCCTTATGATGTATTGTCTTATATCTCAGTGTGTGCCCGCTGTGTGGTAGAGTTTTTGGTTTCCTCATTATCTTTATCTATGAGTTCAACCACTCCTGTCCCGGTCTTCTCCTGACGTGGGAGATTGTGCGTATAAGATCAGGGCTTGCCAGGAGCATGGTAAGGAAGGCGGCTCAGACATCTTCATCATGAGAAGTATCTCCGGGATTAGGGACATCTAGGGCCCCTTAGCCGGAGCCCCAGTCTAGGAGCTCTGGTCCCCTGTTGTCCCCTCACACCCCATGACGTGACGGCTGTAAGGTTACAAAGTCTCCAAGAACAAAGTAAAAAAAACAAACTCTCCCGCTCGACCATAGACAATGGACTTTTATTAAAGGCGTTGTCCTTTCTGGGCATTCTCTTTTTATGTGTCATGTGCTGTCCGGGTCCACACACGCAGAGTACTTCTACGGCTCTGTTTACATTGCAGAGTCTGACATGCAACCAGGTCTCTCTTAAGTGCTTAGCTTTGCTGGGCGTCGGCTGAGTTATTTCACTGCTCCCAGCCATGCAGGAGTTAATCCTTTTTGGAGCAGTGTGCATCTCTTCTGTGAGCCAGGTTGCTAATTACTATCCATGGCTGGTCTCTTCCTATTTAAGGCTGGGGAGTGTGGTAGGAGATCACCGGATATAACTTCAGCTTAGCTCCAGCGATCCCGGTCTCAGTGGTTATTCCATTCATGGTGAACTACAGTTGCTGTTCTGCGTGGTGTGAATGTTCCCCTGTTGTGAGTTTATTCCCTACCAGTTTCTTTATTCCCCTGCTCACATATTGTCTCCCCTTTGTGTATGAGTTTTTGTTCTCCCTTGCCGGTGTCTTTTCTGTGGGGGTTTTGTTACTGGGTTTCCGGCGTGTAAGTTCAGGGCTCGGACAGGAATTAAGGTCACGCTGGGGGCTCGAACCTGGCTACCATCAACCTTACCTCCAAGATAAAGGACAGCTCAGAGTCTAGAGTCCGAGGGACAGCCTAGGGGCCCCTGTTCTGTCGGTGCGTACCCCGTGACATTATGGTAATGCCCCCAACAATATGCTTAAAGGGTTATTCCCAATATAATAAAAGAGCTATCTCCGGGAGTCCCATTGACGATGAAAAGAGCAAAGGTCGAGGATGTGCACCTTGCTCCATGCAAAATGGGACTTCGTTGTCAGGATCCCAATGGCCAGACCCCCCAGCAGTATTGTGGATCATTGGAGATCTGCTCAAATCTATCAGGGTAATCCATTAGCAAGTGTTCAATTCCCCTGCAGCGCCTCCAGAGGGAGAGTGATGCATTACACAGCTCTCATTTAAATTAATATAAGCAGTCCTGGAGTCCTCCGATGACTTCGACTTTGGCAAAATATAAAGCATCATTGGAAAGTTTCCACACAAGCGCAGAGAGGGATCGCAGGCTCATACATACGAGACCACTTCTGTAATGTTTATACAGGAGTAAAACGTTTCCTCCTCTGCAATGGTCAAATGAATGGGACGCGCTTGATTTGGTGCAACGAAAAAAAAAGAAGAACCCAATAACTCCAAGACTTGGCTTTGTCTTGGAGATGAGCTAAGTTTCTAAGTGGAGACAAATTTGGGCTGAGATCTGGTGAGGACTCGGCCATTGCAGAATATTGCACTTTTTCAGGACGTTTTTGGGTCATTGTCCATATGTCTGTGAATCATCATCCAATCCACCTTGCTGAATCTGAGCAGAAAGTCTCGCCCTGTTCATTTCAGGATTCATCCGGCTGCTTCTGTCTTCAGTCACATCATCAATAACTACTAGTGCCCCAGGACCATTGGAAGCCCCACAATCACACCACCTCTGCTATGTGTTACAGGAGGACGTGCTGTACTCTGCATCAGGAGCTCCTTGTGGTGATCCCTCTGTATTTGCTCCTTGTGGTGACCCCTCTGTAGTTGCTCCTTGTGGTGACCCCTCTGTATGTGCTCCTTGTGGTGACTCCTCTGTATTTGCTCCTTGTGGTGACCCCTCTGTATTTGCACCTTGTGGTGACCCCTCTGTATTTGCACCTTGTGGTGACCCCTCTGTATTTGCACCTTGTGGTGACCACTCTGTATTTGCTCCTTGTGGTGACCCCTTTGTAGTTGCACCTTGTGGTGACCCCTCTGTATTTGCACCTTGTGGTGACCACTCTGTATTTGCACCTTGTGGTGACCCCTCTGTAGTTGCACCTTGTGGTGACCTCTCTGTAGTTGCACCTTGTGATGACCCCTCTTTAGTTGCTCCTTGTGGTGACCCCTCTGTATGTGCTCCTTGTGGTGACCCCTCTGTAGTTGCACCTTGTGGTGACCCCTCTGTATTTGCACCTTGTGGTGACCCCTCTTTAGTTGCTCCTTGTGGTGACCCCTCTTTAGTTGCTCCTTGTGGTGACCCCTCTATATTTGCTCTCATGAAGTCTTCTCTTTTTGGTGGTCTTACATATTGAATTACCGACAACCTGGAGAGAGTTCTTCACTTTGGGGGATGTTGTGGTTTTCTCTTCACCATAGAAAGTTTCTACGATCATCCACCCCTGTTATCTTCCAAGGATGTCCAAGCCTTTGAGTTTCCAGCTCACCAGTGCGCTCTTTTTTTTTTGCACAATTTTCCAATCTGTTGATTTGGCCGCTCCTAACATTTCTGCTCTCTTTGATGGATTTCTTCTTTTGTTTTTAGCCTAATGATGGTTGGTGTTTCTTTCCATTGAGAAGCTCCTCTGACTGCATATTGTGGGTTCACAGAAAGAACTTCCAAATGCAAATGCCGCACCTGGAATCAGCTCCAGACCTTTCACCTGCTTAATAGGTGATGAATTAACAAGTGAATAGCCCACACTGCCCATTATAGAGATTTTGAGATAATTGTGTGCCTTAAAAAGAGGCAGCTACATATTAAAGAGCTGTAATTCCTCTAATTAGGATGTGAACCCCCTGAAATTAAAGCTGAAACTCTGCACTTTAAGCCCAGATTGATTTATATAATTGCATTTTGAATACCTTTTGGTAAACCGTTAAAATGCCAAAACTTGTCACTGTCCAAAGATTTCTGGACCTATCTTTATAAGGGGATTGAATGCTACGTGGCCAGAGCCTTCAAGACGCAATTCACATTGGGCATGCACATACGATCAGTTTTATCTGGATGGGACAAACTGGTGTCACCCACTCATCATTTGTTCAATTTTTCCAGGTCAATATTCAGTTTTGGGTTTACCCAAGACAATTCACGGGACACTTATCGTTGCTTTTCAACAATTTGGATGGTTCCACGGATACTAGCAAGAACGCATCTTGCTTATGCAGTCTTCAGGAGGGTCAACTGCTTCATATTTTTCTAGTCAAGGAAACGGCAATTGACCCAGAAGGCAAATTTCTGTGACTGATGCAATGCGGTCCAGCAACTGAGATCCACCCTACTATGACCTCAGGGAAGGAGAGTTATTTAGTTCATGTCACCCTTTGGGGACTGGAAATCCCGAGTGGAGGAAAAGAGGTCTATAATGATGTAGGTGACAAGGTGATCGCCCGGAATCTGAAGCAGTAACCGAGGACCTGACATTTACAAATAATTCTTCTATCATGAAGGTCACCAAATGTCTCCAAATGTAGCCAAATTCGTAAATCATACATTATATATATATATACACACACTAGCTGTAGTACCCTTCGTTGCCTGGGATAGTAACTATCTCTCTCCCACTCTCTTTGTCTCTCTCTGTTTCTTTCCCTGTCTCGCTCTCTGTTTCTCTCTCTATCCATCTCTCTCTCTTCCTCTCTCGCTATCTCTCTATCCATCTCTCTCTCTTCCTCTCTCGCTATCTCTCTATCCATCTCTCTCTCTTCCTCTCTCGCTATCTCTCTATCCATCTCTCTCTCTTCCTCTCTCGCTATCTCTCTGTCTCTCTCTGTGTCTGCCTCTTTCTGTCTCTCTCTATCCATCTCTCTCTCTTCCTCTCTCGCTATCTCTCTATCCATCTCTCTCTCTTCCTCTCTCGCTATCTCTCTATCCATCTCTCTCTCTTCCTCTCTCGCTATCTCTCTGTCTCTCTCTGTGTCTGCCTCTTTCTGTCTCTCTCTATCCATCTCTCTCTCTTCCTCTCTCGCTATCTCTCTGTCTCTCTCTGTGTCTGCCTCTTTCTGTCTCTCTCTATCCATCTCTCTCCCTTCCTCTCTCGCTATCTGTCTCTCTCTGTGTCTGCCTCTTTCTGTCTCTCTCTATCCGTCTCTCGTTCTCTGCCTCTCTTTCCCTATCTCTGTGTCTCTCTATCTTTCGCTCTCTCTCTCTATCCCTCTTTTTCTCTCTATCCATCTCTCTCTCTGTGTCCGTGTCTCTGTCTGTCTCTTTCTCTGTCTCTCCACCGACATCAGATTACCTCACACATTAAACTTCTTATACTAATAATGTCCTTTGTTCCTATAGCCACCAATCACAGCTCCTATTAATGACCTGTAGCTCTCAGCTCCACTGACTTTAAAGTAAGGAGGTTTTCTGGCGAATAACTGTAAAGCGCGGGGTTAAATTTTCCCCTCAAAACAGTCTATGATGTTCCCTGAGTCACATGAGGCGACTGTGCAAAATATTGTGATTGTAAATGTGATTGTGTGGATTCGTGTAGCGGAGACACACACACACATACACACACATACATAGACACACACACACACACACACACACACACACATACACACACATACATACATACACACATACACACACACACACATACATACATATACACACATACATACATACATACACATACATACATATACACAGACATACATATATACACACACACATACATACAGTCATATGAAAAAGTTTGGGCACCCCTATTAATGTTAACCTTTTTTCTTTATAACAATTTGGGTTTTTGCTATTTCAGTCTCATATATCTAATAACTGATGGACTGAGTAATATTTCTGGATTGAAATGAGGTTTATTGTACTAACAGAAAATGTTCAATCCGCATTTAAACTAAATTTGACCGGTGCAAAAGTATGGGCACCCTTATCAATTTCTTGATATGAACACTTCTAACTACTTTTTACTGACTTACTAAAGCACTAAATTGGTTTTGTAACCTCATTGAGCTTTGAACTTCATAGGCCGGTGTATCCAATCATGAGAAAAGGTATTTAAGGTGGCCACTTGCAAGTTGTTCTCCTATTTGAATCTCCTATGAAGAGTGGCATCATGGGCTCCTCAAATCAACTCTCAAATGATCTGAAAACAAAGATTATTCAACATAGTTGTTCAGGGGAAGGTACAAAAAGCTGTCTCAGAGATTTAAACTGTCAGTTTCCACTGTGAGGAACATAGTAAGGAAATGGAAGAACACAGGTACAGTTCTTGTTAAGCCCAGAAGTGGCAGGCCAAGAAAAATATCAGAAAGGCAGAGAAGAAGAATGGTGAGAACAGTCAAGGACAATCCACAGACCACCTCCAAAGACCTGCAGCATCATCTTGCTGCAGATGGTGTCACTGTGCACCGGTCAACAATACAGCGCACGTTGCACAAGAAGAAGCTGTATGGGAGAGTGATGCGAAAGAAGCCGTTTCTGCAAGCACGCCACAAACAGCGTCGCCTGAGGTATGCAAAAGCACATTTGGACAAGCCAGTTACATTTTGGAAGAAGGTCCTGTGGACTGATGAAACAAAGATTGAGTTGTTTGGTCATACAAAAAGGCGTTATGCATGGAGGCAAAAAAACACGGCATTCCAAGAAAAGCACTTGCTACCCACAGTAAGATTTTGTGGAGGTTCCATCATGCTTTGGGGCTGTGTGGCCAATGCCGGCACCGGGAATCTTGTTAAAGTTGAGGGTCGCATGGATTCAACTCAGTATCAGCAGATTCTTGACAATAATGTGCAAGAATCAGTGACGAAGTTGAAGTTACGCAGGGGATGGATATTTCAGCAAGACAATGATCCAAAACACCGCTCCAAATCTACTCAGGCATTCATGCAGAGGAACAATTACAATGTTCTGGAATGGCCATCCCAGTCCCCAGACCTGAATATCATTGAACATCTGTGGGATGATGTGAAGCGGCTGTCCATGCTCGGCCACCATCAAACTTAACTGAACTGGAATTGTTTTGTAAACAGGAATGGTGAAATATACCTTCATCCAGGATCCAGGAACTCATTAAAAGCTGCAGGAAGCGACTAGAGGCTGTGATTTTTGCAAAAGGAGGATCTACAAAATAGTAATTTCACTTTTATGTTGAGGTGCCCATACTTTTGCACCAGTCAAATTTAGTTTAAATGCGGATTGCACATTTTCTGTTAGTACAATAAACCTCATTTCAATCCAGAAATATTCCTCAGTCCATCAGTTATTAGATATATGAAACTGAAATAGCAAAAACCCAAATTGTTAAAAAGAAAAAAGGTTAACATTAATAGGGGTGCCCAAACTTTTTCATATGACTGTACATATGTACCGCCCCGGGGCTCGGCCGGCTGCCGAGCTGCTCGGATCCGTGCTCGTCGGTGGGTGTCTCGAGCTCCTCACGGACTCGGGGGCCACGTTGTTCTGAAAGGGGGTTGGCGCTACACGCAGGGATTTCTGTGGGGAGGTCCACGGCCGGAGCCGCGGTGGTTTGCAGGGGATTTGAGTTTGTGACGCCACCCACGGGTTGTGGTGAATGGGTGGACACCACCGCTGTCGTTGACTAGGCTCCCGGGGATGGTGTTGCGCAGCTTGGTGTTGACCCCTCCGTGGGTAGGGGAATGATGGTCCCAGGGGCCCGAGGGAGGTGCTGAGGCGGGGGATTGGATGTGTGCTGGGGTGTCGGTGCGGTGCGGGGCCCGAAGGCACTGTTGTACTCGCTATTACAAACACGCTGGAGTCTCTGGTAAACCAAACAAGATGGTGAACGGTACCCGCAGCCGGCTGCAGCTTCTCCCTGAACAGGTTGGTGGTTTCCGTCTTTCTCCTGCACCTTACTTATGTAGAAACTGTTGACTCCTATGCCTGAGCAACGGTAGTCCGCTCCCCAGCTTGGTATGTGCCGGGAGAGCCCTTTTTGCCCGCAGACGCTGATCCCTTGGGTCTCTATGCCTGGGCGTTGGCTTTACCCTAATGGTTGGGCTGTTGTCTTCAGTCGGGTCTTAGGTGGGAAAGGTCTTAACATCCAGTCCTCAATAAGTTGATTTGACTCAGCCCGGTTGGTTCTGGGCCTCGCACTGGGTCTGAGTACCCCTCCTGGTGCTCCGGTTTCCAATCAGTTCCCCGGTTCGGTACCGGCGGGCCACCGCCCGTCCCCGGCCCCTGCGGTTCCACCGGCTGTAATCCCAGCTCCTGCAGGCGGCCACCACCGTCTGCCTCCTTGCCAGAGGTGACTGGGCTCCAACCCAGACACCTGGTGTAGACTATGGCAGGCCTGGTCACAGGTCTGCCCTTGAACTTGACTCCACTCCACTGTCAAAACTCAACTTCAACAACTGTTGTTCCCGACTCCGGGCCTGTGAACTCCTCGGTGGGCGGAGCCAACCACCTGGCTCTGCCCCCTGGTGTGAACATCAAACCCGGAGGGAGGTGACAAGGGTTTTGTAGTTTGGCTGCTGTCACCTTATTGGGGGGGGGTGTTGTGTGTGTGTAAGGGCCTACTTGTGACAACCTGGCTAGTCCAGGGCGTCACATTCCCCCTTGGTTTAATGCAGACCATCCGCGAGCTGCCCGTCCACCATCGGTTTATTTTTGTTGCTTTAACTGGAAAAGAGTAAAACACGTTACAAGTATAATAAACTTTTGTACAATTCAAGTATATTTGAAATCTTCCCATACGGGAGACATATTCTTAAACGTTGCAATAATCAAACATTTTTATTAATGCGGGAACGGGTCCTTCAGTCACCCACCCAAACAAACCTAGCCTTGATGCTGCCCCTAAGAAACGGGCAGCACCCCTTTTCCCCAGTCCAGGAACGGGCGCAGGTGTTGTTGTATGGGATGGGTGCAGGGTTTCACACCTGTTTGTCTCTCAGAGGCCCCACATCCAGGGGACCCCTGATCTGGAGGATCGCCACCGATTGCATTGGTGACGGGGCCTCGGCCATCACCTTCCCGCAGGCCCATCCTCCAGTCTGCCTCTCCGGAGGTTGTGAAGCGGAACAAGCCGGTCAGGGATTATTTACAAGCCCAATAGTTTTTGGGTCCCCTGCAAGTTCTTGGCATTGTCTTTGTTAAAACGGGGGAAACAGAGTACCAACGGGGACGGGCAGTATGGTCCCAACAAGGACTTTTCAACTTGGTAGCTGGGATCCGCTACCTTTTACTTTTTATCTTCTTCTTCCTCCTCCATGGTAACTTCAGAGCTGTACGGTGGGGGAGAGAACTGGGGGCGCTCCGGGACATCTTGGCGCACCCTCCTTTTAACACTGAGGGCAAACCAGCCCCTCTCCCCGCAATGCCGGGTGTAGGTCACAAGATCACCTGGAACCAGATCCCGATCCGGGTGGCCCAACGGGAGGTGGGAGTTGACATCCCGTCGGGAGATGAAAATTTTGGCCTCCAGGCCCGGCTCAAAGATAAACCCCCATCCACGCTGGGGGGGGGGGGGTCAAACCGGCGGACTTGGCCTTGGTAGGTCGGGCCCCGCACTCGGTAGGTGGCACTCCTCAGGTTCTCCTTCTCCCGGATGGTGCGGGTCAGGATTTCTGCCTTCCGCCTCTCACAGGCCTCAATCTCCCGGCCCAGCTGGTTTGGCCGCCACTCCCAATACGGGGTGTCTGCCTGCCCAGGGTCTCCTTGTGCGGGGGTCTGGCCCAGTCGGTGCTCCCCGGTGCCAGCGACGACCGACACCCTCCGTGGGGAACCCCGCTGTTTCACAGCCGACTCTGCTGCTTGGCAGCGGCCACCCTGCGGGACCTCAGCCGAGGCCCGAGATCTGGAGACGACCAGCCTCACCTGCTGGGCCTTCTTCCGGGCAGCGCCCTTCTCCTCCCTGGCCGGGCGGACTGCCGGGGCCGGGACCTCCTCAAACAGGGCTTCTTCCGGGACAAGCGGGACCACATCGGGCGCGGGCGCCTTCCGGGAATTGGCCTTCCACAAGAGCTGGGGTAGTGCGGGCCGAACGGGCGGCTGTCCGCGTGCTGCGGCCGCAGGTGGCTCCTCTTAGGCGTCTGGGACGGACTCCACCTCCGGTGACGGGGGTGGGGATCCGAGCGGAGAGGTAGCGGCGACCAATAAGGGCAGTGGGGGAAGCAGTATGGAGGGCGGGAGCAGACCAGGTCCCTCAGTCACAGCGGCCGGTCCCTCCGAGACACAGGGGCGTGGGTCGCGTACCCTTTCCTCCAACACTGCCGCCACTTCACGTGCCCGCACGGCGGCGACGTCTATCCCCTCCATCTCGGCCGCCCATCGCTCCATAAGAAAGCATAACTGGGCTTGGAGACGGCAGCACATCATGGTCGTCCGGGCTTCCACCCACGCCGCTGTTCCGGGCTCGGGGAACTCTGGCTCTCCGGACGGGGCGGACATGGTGCACTTTCGGGTCCAGGAACAACGGGTGGCAGAGTCCTGGAGTCCCTGCCCTTTATCCCTTCGGTCACATGAGGCAGAATCTTCACTCGCCCTCCTTGGTCTTTTCGGGGCACTTTCTTTTTGCACCGCTCTGCTCTCAGGAGGCGGGGCTCTACTTTCGCACCCTTTCTGCTTGGAGAAGACGGCTTGGGCGGGAAACTTCGCGCCACAGGATGGTGACAAGATGGCGGATTCTGCAATTTTTCTACGGGAACTCTGCTGACGATAACTTCAAGGCGCACTTCCACAGGTAAGTGGATGGGTTCTATCCTGTTCGTGACGTCAGAAGAGTCGATGTGTACCGCCCCGGGGCTCGGCCGGCTGATCCGTGCTTGTCGGTTGGTGTCTCGAGCTCCTCACGGACTCGGGGGTCACGTCGCTCTGAAAGGGGGTTGGCGCTACACGCAGGGACTTCGGTGGGGAGGTCCACGGCCGGAGCCATGGTCGTTTGTAGGGGATTTGAGTTCATGACGCCACCCACGGGTTGTGGTGAATGGATGGACACCACCGCTGCCATTGACTAGGCTCCCGGGGACGGTGTTGCGCAGCTTGGTGTTAACCCCTCCGTGGGTAGGGGAATGATGGTCCCGGGGGTCCCGAGGGAGGTGCTGAGGCGGGGGATTGGATGCGTGCTGGGGTGTCGGTGCGGTGCGGCGCGCGGCCCAAAGGCACTGTTGCACTCACTATTACAAACACGCTGGAGTCTCTGGTAAACCAAAACAAGATGGTGAACGGTGCCCGCACCCGACTGCAGTTTTTCCCCTTAACAGGTTGGTGGTTTCCCTCTTTCTCCTGCACCTCACTTATGTAGAAACTGTTGACTCTTATGCCTGAGCAACGGTAGTCCGCTCCCCGGCTTGGTATGTGCCGGGAGAGCCCTTTTTGCCCGCAGACACTGGCCTCTTGGGTCTCTATGCCTGGGAGGTGGCATTACCCTAATGGTTGGGCTGTTGTCTTCAGTCGGGTCTTAGGTGGGAAAGGTCTTAACATCCAGTCCTCAATCAGTTGATTTGACTCAGCCTGGTTGGTTCAGGGCCTCATACTGGATCTGAGTACCCCTCCTGGTGCTCCAATTTCCAATCGATTCCCTGGTTCAGTACCGGCGGGCCACCGCCTGTTCCCGGTCCCTACGGTTCCACCGGCTGTAATCCCAGCTCCTGCAGGCGGCCACTACCGTCTGTCTTCTTGCCAGAGGTGACTGGGCTCCAACCCAGACACCTGGTGTAGACTATGGCAGGCCTGGTCACAGGTCTGCCCTTGAACTTGACTCCACTCCACTGTCAAAACTCAACTTCAACAACTGTTGTTCCCGACTCCGGGCCTGTGAACTCCTCGGTGGGCGGAGCCAACCACCTGGCTCTGCCCCCTGGTGTGAACATCAAACCCGGAGGGAGGTGACAAGGGTTTTGTAGTTTGGCTGCTGTCACCTTATTAGGGGGGGTGTTGTGTGTGTAAGGGCCTACTTGTGACAACCTGGCTAGTCCAGGGCGTCACATTCCCCCTTGGTTTAAAGCAGACCGTCCGCGAGCTGCCCGTCCACCATCGGTTTATTTTTGTTGCTTTAACTAGAAAAGAGTAAAACACGTTACAAGTATAATAAACTTTTGTACAATTCAAGTATATTTGAAATCTTCCCATACAGGAGGCATATTCTTAAACGTGACTACCTGGCTAGTCTAGGGCGTCGCATGCACGCACGCACGTACGCTTTATCTATTAGATTTCATTTCTTATGACCCTTAAACCCGACCTTTGCAGAACTCCACCAGGATGCATTGTATCCAGGAACCACAAATTTAGAAACTGCGCCACCCTTGTGGTTGTGTCTGGAAGTGCATAAAGTAAGAAGTCTATGAAGAGCTCAAAAAGAAGGATTGACAACCCCCTGGGTATTTTTATTTTAGCATTTTAAAAATGCTGCAAAAAAACACCTTTGACGTTCAATTGAAATGGGTTAGCCAGAGTTTACAAGGCGTTACCTGCACCTATCCTCAGGGTGTATGAACTCAGGTTTTGGAGCAGGTCAGCCTTCCTATTGTTCACCCATTCAGTCTTTCAAGTGTTGGGGGGTTTGTAATGTTTAGGGTGCCATCCTCTGCCACCAGACAGGGTAACGTTTAGGGTGCCGCGCTGTTCGGTCATGCATGTAATGCTTAGGGTGCCCTCTGCGGCCAGGCAGGGCAATATTTAGGGTGCCCTCTGCAGCCTGGCAGGGCAATATTTAGGGTGCCCTCTGCGGCCTGGCAGGGCAATATTTAGGGTGCCCTCTGCAGCCTGGCAGGGCAATATTTAGGGTGCCCTCTGCGGCCTGGCAGGGTAATACTTAGGGTGCCCTCTGCGGCCTGGCAGGGCAATATTTAGGGTGCCCTCTGCGGCCTGGCAGGGTAATATTTAGGGTGCCCTCTGCGGCCTGGCAGGGTAATATTTAGGGTGCCCTCTGCGGCCTGGCAGGGCAATATTTAGGGTGCCCTCTGCGGCCTGGCAGGGCAATATTTAGGGTGCCCTCTGCGGCCTGGCAATATTTAAGGTGCCCTCTGCGGCCTGGCAGGGTAATATTTAGGGTGCCCTCTGCAGCCTGGCAGGGCAATATTTAGGGTGCCCTCTGCGGCCTGGCAGGGTAATATTTAGGGTGCCCTCTGCGGCCTGGCAGGGTAATATTTAGGGTGCCCTCTGCGGCCTGGCAGGGCAATATTTAGGGTGCCCTCTGCGGCCTGGCAGGGCAATATTTAGGGTGCCCTCTGCGGCCTGGCAATATTTAAGGTGCCCTCTGCGGCCTGGCAGGGTAATATTTAGGGTGCCCTCTGCAGCCTGGCAGGGCAATATTTAGGGTGCCCTCTGCGGCCTGGCAGGGTAATATTTAGGGTGCCCTCTGCGGCCTGGCAGGGCAATATTTAGGGTGCCCTCTGCGGCCTGGCAGGGCAATATTTAGGGTGCCCTCTGCGGCCTGGCAATATTTAAGGTGCCCTCTGCGGCCTGGCAGGGTAATATTTAGGGTGCCCTCTGCGGCCTGGCAGGGCAATATTTAGGGTGCCCTCTGTGGCCTGGCAGGGCAATATTTAGGGTGCCCTCTGCGGCCTGGCAGGGCAATATTTAGGGTGCCCTCTGCGGCCTGGCAGGGCAATGTGAAGTGTGCTGCCCTCTTGTTTAGGGTGCATTACAGGTGAATCCTCCCTCCCCTTATCCCTCCATAATTGTACCCTAAATCACCACTCCAGTGTTTTCTTATTTCACATCTGCAGTGATGCTTCTAATCTAGGTCCCCTGCCCCCCGTTTTATATTCACCTTCTCGCGGCCGCTCCGGTCCGTCTCCAGCGATTTGCGACCTTTCAGAGGCTGTTCCAATGCTTCATATAGCCAGAGGTCACAACTCAATACAAGTCTATGGGAGCCTCGATCTGGCTCTTATAGACTTGTAGTGAGCGCTTGTGACTTAATTTCTGATTTCCGGACAAACGATAACGTCCCGGGACCGGAGTAACACCAAAATACATGAAACGCCACCGGACAAGTATAAGACCTCGGTCAAGGGATTTAGGTTTAAAGCACCCCTCCAGCGCTGGAAAAACCCCCCACTGGAGTGGTGCTTTACTGTCTATATCAAAATCAGGCCATGAGTGGTGTAAAAGGGGAAAAAAAATAAAAAAATCACCTATCAGTCTCCTCACACTTTTTACTTCTGCTGCTGATTACAGGTGTTGCCAGAAACCCCAGATCCTCTTATGATTTATAGACCCGGAATGATGTCAGC
The DNA here is from genome assembly GCF_048569485.1 of Anomaloglossus baeobatrachus. Classification (NCBI taxonomy): domain Eukaryota; kingdom Metazoa; phylum Chordata; class Amphibia; order Anura; family Aromobatidae; genus Anomaloglossus; species Anomaloglossus baeobatrachus. The sequence goes on along the minus strand of NC_134362.1, from coordinate 192,238,252 downwards.
GCTGCTGCTAATCAAGAGGCGATGGCTGGGAACTCAAGAGGTAGGAGTTAGTTCTCATCTGGTGGCCATGGAATACTTACGAGCACAGGGGTCCTGCAAATCAATTCTCCACTATTGGTGTCCGATGCTTCCCTTTTTTTTTAAAAAAAAAAAAGGGATATGGTAACTGCTGCAGCCAATCATTGGCTGCAGCGGTCATGTTCTGCCTGCGCCGGAAGAAACAGTATCAGTCCGAATGCAACAAATGCAGCCAATCAGTGACTGTTGATGACGGCAGCGGTCACCTGACACCACTAAAATATCAAGGAGGCCGGCAGGGGCAATGGCAGCAGTTTGGATGGGCGGCAGGAGTCCTGTATGTAAATGTTTTTCGGAATAGTGAAAATATAGGATTTACAGACTGGACAAGGTAGTTTGATTTGACACGTCCAACATATATGACATTTACCCTACAGGTAAAGTGATACTGTGCTGCGGAGAGCAGGGTCATCTGAGTGCAACCACATAGGTCTTACCTGCAAACACTGGGACAGTACCTGAGTAACCCAAAACCTTCACCCTTTCATAGTTAGCAACCGGGAAAGGAAAGAAGGAAGCCAACTATTAAATGGAGTCTGTCACTCGGACTTTTTATTGACTCAGCAAATAGAGGGATTGGGCATGGTGACAGCCAACATGTCCAATCCTTTCTTCTTGTCACAAGAAATGTCTCCCCAACTGAGTGAGGATGAAGACGTCAGGGAATTGGGACGATTGATGCCTGCCGGCTATTGAGGGTGTATGGACAAACTCTCCTGTAGGCAATGCCTGAGTGACGGGGTATAATCCTGCCCTAATGGAGCACAATACAGCCACACATGATCCGTGACTCTGGAGCAATTCTGGAATACTACAAGTGCAGCTCAACAAATTAGAACATCATCACAAAGTTAATTTATTTCAGTAATTCAATACAAAAAGGGAAACATAAATTATATGGAGTCATTACACACAGAGGGATCTATTCCTATATATTATATAGCATCATTACACACAGAGGGATCTATTCCTATATATTATATAGAGTCATTACACACAGAGGGATCTATTCCTATATATTATATAGAGTCATTACACACAGAGGGATCTATTCCTATATATTATATAGAGTCATTACACACAGAGGGATCTATTCCTATATATTATATAGAGTCATTACACACAGAGGGATCTATTCCTATATATTATATAGAGTCATTACACACAGAGGGATCTATTCCTGTATATTATATAGAGGCATTACACACAGAGGGATCTATTCCTATATATTATATAGAGTCATTACACACAGAAGGATCTATTCCTATATATTATATAGAGTCATTACACACAGAGGGATCTATTCCTATATATTATATAGCGTCATTACACACAGAGGGATCTATTCCTATATATTATATAGAGTCATTACACACAGAGGGATCTATTCCTATATATTATATAGAGTCATTACACACAGAGGGATCTATTCCTATATATTATATAGAGTCATTACACACAGAGGGATCTATTCCTATATATTATATAGAGTCATTACACACAGAGGGATCTATTCCTATATATTATATAGAGTCATTACACACAGAGGGATCTATTCCTATATATTATATAGAGGCATTACACACAGAGGGATCTATTCCTATATATTATATAGAGTCATTACACACAGAAGGATCTATTCCTATATATTATATAGAGTCATTACACACAGAGGGATCTATTCCTATATATTATATAGCGTCATTACACACAGAGGGATCTATTCCTATATATTATATAGAGTCATTACACACAGAGTGATCTATTCCTATATAATATATAGAGTCATTACACACAGAGGGATCTATTCCTATATATTATATATAGTCATTACACACAGAGGGATCTAGTCCTATATATTATATAGTCATAACACACAGAGGGTTCTATTCCTATATATTATATAGAGTCATTACACACAGAGGGATCTATTCCTATATATTATATAGTCATTACACACAGAGGAATCTATTCCTATATATTATAGTCATTATATAATATATAGGAATAGATCCTTCTGTGTGTAATGACTATATAATATTTAACAATAGATCCCTGTGTGTAATGACTCTATATAATATATAGGAATAGATCCCTCTGTGTGTAATGACTCTGTATAATATATAGGAATAGATCCCTCTGTGTGTAATGACTCTATATAATATATAGGAATAAATCCCTCTGTGTGTACTGATTATATATAATATATAGGAATAGATCCCTCTGTGTGTAATGACTCTATATATTATATAGGAATAGATCCCTCTGTGTGTAATGACTCGATATAATATATAGGCATAGATCCCTCTGTGTGTAATGACTGTATATAATATATAGGAATAGATCCCTCTGTGTGTAATGACTCTATATAATATATAGGAATAGATCCCTGTGTGTAATGACTGTATATAATATATAGGAATAGACCCCTCTGTGTGTAATGACTCTATATATTATATAGGAATAGATCCCTGTGTGTGTAATGACTATATAATATATAGGAATAGATCCCTCTGTGTGTAATGACTCTGTATAATATATAGGAATAGATTCCTCTGTGTGTAATGACTATATATTATATAGGAATAGATCCCTCTGTGTGTAATGACTCTATATAATATATAGGAATAAATCCCTCTGTGTGTACTGATTATATATAGGAATAGATCCCTCTGTGTGTAATGACTCTGTATAATATATAGGAATAGATCCCTCTGTGTGTAATGACTCTATATAATATATAGGAATAGATCCTTCTGTGTGTAATGCCTCTATATAATATATAGGAATAGATCCCTCTGTGTGTAATGTCTCTATATAATATATACGAATAGATCCCTCTGTGTGTAATGACTGTATATAATATATAGGAATAGACCCCTCTGTGTGTAATGACTCTATATATTATATAGGAATAGATCCCTCTGTGTGTAATGACTCTATACAATATATAGGAATAGATCGCCCTGTGTGTAATGACTTTATATAATATATAGGAATAGATCCCTCTGTGTGTAATGACTCTATACAATATATAGGAATAGATCGCTCTGTGTGTAATGACTATATAATATATAGGAATAGATCCCTCTGTGTGTAATGACTATATATAATATATAGGAATAGATCCCTCTGCGTGTAATGACTGTATATAATACAGAGGAGTCTATTCCTATATATTATATAGTCATTACACACAAAGGGATCTATTCCTATATGTGTAATGACTCTATATATTATATAGGAATAGATCCCTTTGTGTGTAATGACTATATAATATATAGGAATAGATCCCTCTGTGTGTAATGACTGTATATAATATATAGGAATAGACCCTTCTGTGTGTAATGACTCTATATATTATATAGGAATAGATCCCTGTGTGTGTAATGACTATATAATATATAGGAATAGATCCCTTTGTGTGTAATGACTATATAATATATAGGAATAGATCCCTCTGTGTGTAATGACTCTATATATTATATAGGAATAGATCACTCTGTGTGTAATGACTCTATATATTATATAGGAATAGATCCCTCTGTGTGTAATGACTCTATATAATATATAGGAATAGATCCCTCTGTGTGTAATGACTCTATATAATATATAGAAATAGATCCCTCTGTGTGTAATGACTCTATATAATATATAGGAATAGATCCCTGTGTGTAATGACTCTATAATTTATGTTTCCCTTTTTGTATGGAATTACTGAAATAAATTAACTTAGATGATATTCTAATTTAATGAGATGCGCTTGTATGTATCCGTAGCCTAAAGTGAAAAAAGTCTCATGACGGAGCAGGATGTAACGTTATTTGACACATTGGGGTTTTTTTGCCTTCCTCTGGATCAACATGTTAGGCTACGGGTTGAACTAGATGGACTTAGAGTCTCCCTTCAACCTTAAAAACTATGAAAACTATGAAACTATGAAACACAGCCTTACAAGCATCCAGGTTTGTGGATACCTAGTCTGAAAAATGTCCTATATGAATTTGGGAAAAAATTATTGGGGGCAGTTTTTAAGAGGAAAGACAAATAATTTTTGTTTAATTTTTTTTATTGAAACTATATAAAAATGATACACAATTTTTCTGATTATCTCCAATTTGATAAAAAAAAAAAGCAATAGGTATTATAAAATTGTATATAAAGCATTGAAGGAAAACCTGATCATGGAGTTTTGTCGCCATTGTTTTAAAGGGGTTGTCCACTACTTTTACAGTGATGGCGGATGTGCAGTGTCCGGCCGCCACCACTATCAGAAGATGGAGCAGCTCCGGAACAGAGTATTTCCGCTGCCGCTTGCAGGACCGAGAACAGCTGACCGGTGGGGACCCCGGACAATCAGACATTGATCACCTATCCTATAGGATAAGCCATCAATGTAAACGTAGGGGACAACCCCTTTAAGAGCATCCATCTGATACCCATAAGGGTAAAGTAATGAGCACCGATGGGTGAAGACTTAGGATTAGGGATGAGCGAACCCGAATGGTAAAGTTTGGGTTTCGTACCGAACACCAGGGCTCGAACCTGAATATGGACTATGTTCACAGTAGAAAAACGATTTTTCTTAAGAAATTTCTTGAGAGTGAAGGATTAGCGCACCTGCGTTACAAACACGCACCAATAACTCAGGTGCGGTTTTTTTCAGGTTGGTCCCTGCGTTTTTTTAATGCTTTTACAGAAATAAAGCACATTGAAAAAGAAAAAAGATAGAGGGATAGATAGATATAGGGATAGATAGAGAGAGAGGGATAGATAGAGAGAGAGGGATAGATAGAGAGAGGGATAGATAGAGAGAGGGATAGATAGAGAGAGGGATAGATAGAGAGAGGGATAGCTAGAGAGAGGGATAGCTAGAGAGAGGGATAGCTAGAGAGAGGGATAGATAGAGAGAGGGATAGATAGAGAGAGGGATAGATAGAGGGATAGATAGAGGGATAGATAGATAGAGGGATAGATAGAGGGATAGATAGAGGGATAGATAGAGGGATAGATAGAGAGAGGGATAGATAGAGAGAGGGATAGATAGAGAGAGAAAGAGGGATAGAGAGAGGGATAGATAAATAGACTGCTCATTCTATTTCTTAAGAAAATCTACTGAGAGAATAGTGCGAGTGTGCGCACAGCTACATTTTTTTTGCCATAGGTTTGGCTGGGGAATGTCTGCAGAAAGGTTACAAGAATTTCTCAAGAAATTTCTGCAGCAAAAACACGGGTAAAAAACGCAGTGTGTGAACATAGCCTTAAAGTTCGGGTGAGAGAATACGACCATTTTACAGCACAGAAGTTCAGGTCCCCATTGACTTCTATGGGGTTCAGGGTCAAGTCCTGGTCCCAAACCAAACTTTTACCTAAATCACGGGCGAATCCACAGAACCCAAACTTCCCCAGGTCCGCTCCTCCCTATCCAGGACTAATGGATGCTCATAATGGACGTCTGTCTAAAAATTCTCTCCTTACGATACCCTCAGCCTTATCATTTCTCAACCTGAAGAATGTCACCGGGCGAGGATGGACCCATTTACATAACCTGATGGGACAGAAAGTACAAGGTGTTGCATGTGTATTTATAGAAATTAGCAAAAATGATGACTTGAATGTTAAGAATGTAAGAGACCTTGCAACTGAGGAAGGGGACGGGTCGCCCCTGAAATGCGTGGTGTTAAATAAACATTGCTTTTATTACTTCCCCTTGTGATGCAGCGCCTGTCATTATCATTCACCGCCTTTTTTTTTTTTCCACCAGTTTAGGCAAGAATGTAAAAGAGGTTTCCAGTAAGTGCAGCGTTTCCTTTCACCTGACAGCTCTGTTATCTGAGCATTTCATTTACGACCGTAGATAAAAAAAAAAAAAATCAGATCAAAAGGAACTAATCACCTTGTCAGGCACCTGGACTTACAGAAGGTTTACACCCAGGGCTCCATGCAGCGAGTAGTAATGGTGGGCAGAATGGATTTGCAGGACCCGGTGCATCGTACACGTTGGTAGGAGTCCTGAGAACTGTCTCTAACGTTCATGACTTTGCAGCTCTTCTCTTGAGTGGCCGCCCTGCTGCCATCATCCTTACACCCGGCTAATCAAGAGAAGATCTGCAGACCCCGTCAGAGGTCCCAAATCACCGACGTGGTGGGTGGACTAACTGGATCCATCCACTATACACCAGCACTGGACCGTGCGGAGAGCTGTCACTGGTCCCATCCACTGTAGTCTCACCTGACCACCCGCTATACACCAGCACTGGACCCTGCGTGGTGGGTGGACTAACTGGACCCATCCACTATACACCAGTACTGGACCGTGCGGAGAGCTGCCACTGGTCCCATCCACTGTAGTCTCACCTGACCACCCGCTATACACCAGCACTGGACCCTGCGTGGTGGGTGGACTAACTGGACCCATCCACTATACACCAGTACTGGACCGTGCGGAGAGCTGCCACTGGTCCCATCCACTGTAGCCTCACCTGACCACCCGCTATACACCAGCACTGGACCCTGCGTAGAGCTGCCACCGGTCCCATCCACTGTAGTCTCACCTGACCACCCGCTATACACCAGCACTGGACCCTGCGTGGTGGGTGGACTAACTGGACCCATCCACTATACACCAGTAATGGACCGTGCGGAGAGCTGCCACTGGTCCCATCCACTGTAGTCTCACCTGACCACCCGCTATACACCAGCACTGGACCCTGCGTAGAGCTGCCACCGGTCCCATCCACTGTAGTCTCACCTGACCACCCGCTATACACCAGCACTGGACCCTGCGTGGTGGGTGGACTAACTGGACCCATCCACTATACACCAGTAATGGACCGTGCGGAGAGCTGCCACTGGTCCCATCCACTGTAGTCTCACCTGACCATCCGCTATACATCAGCACCAAACTGTATGGAGAGCTGCCACTGGTCCCATCCACTGTAGTCTCACCTGACCACCCGCTATACACCAGCACTGGACCCTGCGTAGAGCTGCCACCAGTCCCATCCACTGTAGTCTCACCTGCCCACCCGCTATACACCAGCACTGGACCCTGCGTAGAGCTGCCACCGATCCCATTTACTATAGTCTCACCTGACCACCCTCTATACACCAGCACCAAACTGTGTGGAGAGCTGCCACCAGTCCCATCCACTGTAGTCTCACCTGACCACCCGCTATACACCAGCACTGGACCCTGCGTAGAGCTGCCACCGATCCCATTTACTATAGTCTCACCTGACCACCCTCTATACACCAGCACCGAACTGTGTGGAGAGCTGCCACCGGTCCCATCCACTGTAGTCTCACCTGACCACCTGCTATACATCAGCACTGGACCCTGCAGAAAGCTGCCACCAGTCCCGTCCACTATACATCAGCACTGGACCCAGCGGAGAGCTGCCACCGGTCCCATGCACTGTAGTGTCACCTGACCACCCTCTATACACCAGCACCGAACTGTGCAAAGAGCTGCCACCGGTCCCATTTACTGTAGTCTCACCTGACCACCCACTATACACCAGCACTTGTCCCATCCACTGTAGTCTCACGTGACCACCCTTTATACACCAGCACCAAACTGTGTGGAGAGCTGCCACCAGTCCCATCCACTGTAGTCTCACCTGACCACCCGCTATACACCAGCACTGGACCCTGCGTAGAGCTGCCACCGGTCCCTTCCACTGTAGTCTCACCTGACCATCTGCTATACACCAGCACTGGACCCTGCGTAGACCTGCCACCGGTCCTTTCCACTGTAGTCTCACCTGACCACCTGCTACACACCAGCACTGGACCCTGCAGAGAGCTGCCACCGCTCCCATCCACTATATACCAGCACTGAACCCTGCGTAGAGCTGCCACCGGTCCCTTCCACTGTAGTCTCACCTGACCACCCATAATACACCAGTACTGCCAAAGGTTATTCACTCCAGTGCTCCATTCAGCGAGTATTAATGTTGGTGGGATTAGATTTCTAGGACCCGGTGCATCGTCCACATTGATAAAAGTCCTGAGAACCATCTCTTACGTTCATGACTTTGCAGCACTTCTCTTGATTAGCCGCCTTGCTGTCATCATCATTGAATCCAGCTAATCAAAAGAAGAGCTGTGGAGCCAGTCAGTGAGGAACCGGCTGTCAGAGGTCCCAGATCACCGACATGGTGGACTGACTGGACCCTGCGGAGAGCTGCTACCGGTCCCATCCACTGTAGTCTCACCTGACTACCCGTTATACACCAACACTAGACCCTGCGGAGAGCTGCCAATGGTCCCATCCACTGTAATCTCACCTGACCACCCACGATACACCAGTACAGCCAAAGATTGTTCACTCCAGAGCTCCATTCTGCAACTGGTCCCATCCACTGTAGTCTCACCTGACCACCTGCGAGACACCAGCACTGCCGCTCCCTATTAATGAGCATCCTAGACCCCCATAATAATGGCTTACCCTAGCAATATATCAATCTATAAAAGGGGTATTCCAACCAAAAGCATTTTTACCTATAGATCTATGGGTGCTCCCCTGTATGTTGTCATAGACTTTGTCCAGTATATGTTCCCCACCTCGCTGCAGTCTTTCAGCAGAGGGAAAGGGAACCAAAGTCTCCCATTTTGGCGCTCAGTTGTGATCCCAGTGTAAAGGTGACAAATATCTTTGGTCTGAATCCCCCGAGGAGGAGACCACCTAAGCATAAACCCCTTATTACACTACAACATCGGCAGCTTTGGGGGTCTCGTCTCCATCTTTTCTTAGGATGGTTCGGCTCTAATTAGTTGCTCTTCTTCAGACCCAAGAAAGCAGCCGTTATGTGTCGCGATCTCTCCCAAAAAGTGAATAAATTAATATAAAGTCAATTGATTGTGGCATTAAAAAATATAAATCTTGATTGAACCCCCCTCCTTATTGCATCATGAGCCGTGGTGCGAGTGCGGTAAGGACCCGGCGGCGTCAGCTCTGGTGCGGCTTGTGAGACGCCGGGACCGTGGTGAAGACTTGGTTCTGAAAAACAAAGATCTTTACTCTCTCGAAAACCCACAGGAAGATGAGGAGGACGCTGACATATTGGATCCAGCCGTATTTGATCATTTCCCAGAAGCCGGGCTCATATGTGCAGCTGCAGGTTAAGGACAAGACACAAGATGGCAGGAAATGAGAGGAAATGAGCGAGAAAATACGAGAGATTTGCATCTGTTTCATGAAACATTTGGTGAACAGAAGTAAAAGTGACCGATGCACCGGGGTGGGGGGGACCTTACCTCCTGTATACAGGGCCGAGGCACAAACAAGTCACTACTATACAGTGTGTCCACCCATATCCTGTCCACCGCCATTAACTGGAGAACGGCGGCAGCTATAGGCATAGAAGTGGTATCTAGGTATAGTAAAGTAGCCATGCGCTACGCAATGAAACCACCTATAGCGCCACCTGGTGGATAACAACGGGAAAACGGAACGAGATAGAGAAAAAAAGTGAATTACAAAGTTGTCGGGCATCATCAATTCAATACGAATCGACACCTTGCATACAGAAATGCTATGATTAGAACATGTAAAACTCACAAGGCTGCGGACGTGAAGCGATACCTCATGGAGACCTTCCTACAAGTCATTGGGTATGGTGGCTGTGTGGAGTGGCCTCCGCTCACCTGACCTGACCGCATTGGACTTCTTTCTGTGAGGTCACATCAAACAGCAGGTGTATGCGACCCCTCCACCAACATTGCAGGACCTACGACCACGTATCACAGATGCTTGTGCAAGCGTGTCACCTACCATATTGCCCAACGTGCAGCAAGATACAGTATGCTGTGCAGAGGCCAGATGTGCATTGCAGCTGACGGGGGACACTGTGAGCATCAATGTTAAAGGAGCGGCATATGCGTGACCAATTAAATCTAGAAAAATAGCTTAGAAGTACAGTGGTGAAAATTAAACAAAAACTCCTAAAAGTACATTTTTTTATTATTATTCAGTCTTAAAAGGGGGAAGATCCCAACATCAGATTTACAATAAAATAGGTAACCATCAGTACAAAGGAGGGGCCTGACCCTTATTTCGCCCTAGCCTCACTCCTTCCTAGCCGCGGAGGTTGGCACCCTACAAGCCTGCGCATTTGGCGCCCGCGCTCAACGAAGACTATCCCTCCGGGCCTTGGAGTGACCCTAACAGTAGGAGGTGATAGTGCTAAAAAGAATTAATTTCAAAATGAACCAACATTTGAATCTCAAATATGTAGTGAAAATATACTATAGCCAATATAATTAGATTGGAGACAATAGTGGGGTACAATGACCCAGAAAAAAAACACTCAATGAGCTAGCGGTTCCAAACGGAAACCACCCAACGCGTTTCCCCTCATCTATTTGAGGTTCTTCAGGAGTGGAAAGTACAGTTAGTTCACAAACATCAATAGAAAACTGATAAATGCTGGTAGTCCCACGAAACACTGAGTAAGGTGTCCCCAGATATATCCAGTCCCAACAAAAGAAGGGGGGGTGGGGGGAGGGGAATGGGCTATAATAAGCACCTAAACAGCCTCAAGGTAAAAAAACAGGTCTCCAACTCCCATCAGGGTAACAGAGGTCAATCAGGGTGTCAACATAGATATAAAGTGTTGGGACAAATTTAGAGGGGCAACAAACAACGATTGTTTAAGGGGTGCTTCACACACAGCGAGATCGCTAGTGAGATCGCTGCTGAGTCACGTTTTTTGTGACTTCATTAGCGATGTCGCTGTGTGTGACACTGAGCAGCGATCTGGCCCCTGCTGTGAGATCGCTCCTCGTTACACACAGCGCTGGTTCGTTTTTTTATTGTTGCTCTCCCGCTGATAAGCACACATCGCTGTGTGTGACAGCGAGAGAGCAACAATCCTGAATGTGCAGGGAGCAGGCGCCGGCGTCTGACAGCCTGCGGTAAGCTGTAACCAAGGTAAACATCGGGTAACCAAGGTGGTTACCCGATATTTACCTTCGTTACCAGCCTCCGCAGCTCTCACGCTGCCAGTGCCGGCTCCTGCTCCCTGCACACGCTAAGTTAAGCAGTGTGAGCTGGTAACTAAGGTAAACATCGGGTAACCATACCCGATGTTTACCTTAGTTACCAGTGTCCGCAGCTTCCAGGCGCCGGCTCCGTGCAAGAGCAGCGTCGCTTGCACGTCGCTGCTGGCTGGGGGCTGGTCACTGGTGAAATCTGCCTGTTTGACAGCTCACCAGCGACCATGTAGCGACGCAGCAGCGATCCTGACCAGGTCAGATCGCTGCTGCATCGCTAAAGTGTGAAGGTACACTAACTAGCAGCGATCTCACAGCAGGGGCCAGATCGCTGCTCAGTGTCACACACAGCGAGATCACTAATGAGGTCACAAAAAACGTGACTCAGTAGCGATCTCGCTGTGTGTGAAGTACCCCTTAAACAATCATTGTTTGTTGCCCCTCTAAATTTGTCCCAACACTTTATATCTATGTTGACACCCTGATTGACCTCTGTTACCCTGATGGGAGTTGGAGACCTGGTTTTTTACCTTGAGGCTGTTTAGGTGCTTATTATAGCCCATTCCCCCCCCCCACCCCCCCTTCTTTTGTTGGGACTGGATATATCTGGGGACACCTTACTCTGTGTTTCGTGGGACTACCAGCATTTATCAGTTTTCTATTGATGTTTGTGAACTAACTGTACTTTCCACTCCTGAAGAACCTCAAATAGATGAGGGGAAACGCGTTGGGTGGTTTCCGTTTGGAACCGCTAGCTCATTATTGAGTGTTTTTTTTCTGGGTCATTGTACCCCACTATTGTCTCCAATCTAATTATATTGGCTATAGTATATTTTCACTACATATTTGAGATTCAAATGTTGGTTCATTTTGAAATTAATTCTTTTTAGCACTATCACCTCCTACTGTTAGGGTCACTCCAGGGCCCGGAGGGATAGTCTTCGTTGAGCGCGGGCGCCAAATGCGCAGGCTTGTAGGGTGCCAACCTCCACGGCTAGGAAGGAGTGAGGCTAGGGCGAAATAAGGGTCAGGCCCCTCCTTTGTACTGATGGTTACCTATTTTATTGTAAATCTGATGTTGGGATCTTCCCCCTTTTAAGACTGAATAATAATAAAAAAGAAGGGAATTTTGTTACTTACCGTAAATTCCTTTTCTTCTAGCTCCTATTGGGAGACCCAGACGATTGGGTGTATAGCTTCTGCCTCCGGAGGCCACACAAAGCATTACACTAAAAAGTGTAAGGCCCCTCCCCTTCTGGCTATACACCCCCAGTGGGATCACTGGCTCACCAGTTTTAGTGCAAAAGCAAGAAGGAGGAAAGCCAATAACTGGTTTAAACAAATTCACTCCGAAGTAACATCGGAGAACTGAAAACCGTTCAACATGAACAACATGTGTACCCGAAAAACAACCAAAAATCCCGAAGGACAACAGGGCGGGTGCTGGGTCTCCCAATAGGAGCTAGAAGAAAAGGAATTTACGGTAAGTAACAAAATTCCCTTCTTCTTCGGCGCTCCATTGGGAGACCCAGACGATTGGGACGTCCAAAAGCTGTCCCTGGGTGGGTAAAGAAATACCTCATGTTAGAGCTGCACAGACAGCCCTCCCCTACGGGGAGGCAACTGCCGCCTGCAGGACTCTTCTACCTAGGCTGGCGTCCGCCGAAGCATAGGTATGCACCTGATAATGTTTGGTGAAAGTGTGCAGACTCGACCAGGTAGCTGCCTGGCACACCTGTTGAGCCGTAGCCTGGTGTCGTAATGCCCAGGACGCACCCACGGCTCTGGCAGAATGGGCCTTCAGCCCTGATGGAACCGGAAGCCCAGCAGAACGGTAGGCTTCAAGAATTGGTTCTTTGATCCATCGAGCCAGGGTGGCTTTTGAAGCCTGCGACCCTTTGCGCTTACCAGCGACAAGGACAAAGAGCGCATCCGAGCGGCGCAGGGGCGCCGTGCGGGAAATGTAGATTCTGAGTGCTCTCACCAGATCCAACAATGTAGATCCTTTTCATACCGATGAACTGCATGCGGATAAAAGGAAGGCAAGGAGATATCCTGATTAAGGTGAAAAGAGGATACCACCTTAGGGAGAAACTCCTGAATGGGGCGCAGCACTACCTTGTCCTGGTGGAACACCAGGAAGGGAGCTTTGGATGACCGCGCTGCTAGTTCAGACACTCTCCGAAGAGACGTGACCGCTACCAGAAATGCCACTTTCTGTGAGAGTCGAGAAAGTGACACATCCCTCAGGGGCTCGAAAGGCGGCTTCTGGAGAGCAACAAGGACCTTGTTTAGATCCCACGGATCTAACGGCCTCCTGTACGGAGGTACAATATGACACACCCCCTGCAGGAACGTGCGCACCTTAGACAGTCGTGCTAGAAGCTTCTGAAAAAACACGGATAGTGCCGAGACTTGCCCTTTAAGGGAGCCGAGCGACAAGCCCTTTTCCAACCCAGATTGCAGGAAGGAAAGAAAAACAGGTAACGTGAATGGCCAGGGGGATACTCCTTGTGCAGAGCACCAGGATAAGAATATCTTCCACGTTCTGTGGTAGATCTTAGCAGACGTGGGCTTCCTAGCCTGTCTCATGGTGGCAACGACCCCTTGGGATAATCCTGGAGACGCTAGGATCCAGGACTCAATGGCCACACAGTCAGGTTCAGGGCCGCAGAATTCCGATGGAAAAACGGCCCTTGGGACAGTAAGTCTGGTCGGTCTGGTAGTGCCCACGGTTGGCCGACCGTAAGATGCCACAGATCCGAGTACCACGACCACCTCGGCCAGTCTGGGGCGACGAGTACGACGCGGCCGCAATCGGATCTGATCTTGCGTAACACTCTGGGCAAGAGTGCCAGAGGTGGAAACACATAAGGGAGCCGGAACTGCGACCAATCTTGCACTAAGGCGTCTGCCGCCAGAGCTCTTTGATCGCGAGACCGCGCTATGAAGGTCGGGACCTTGTTGTTGTGCCGAGACGCCATTAGGTCGACGTCCGGCACCCCCCAGCGGCGGCAGATTTCCTGAAACACGTCCGGGTGAAGGGACCATTCCCCTGCGTCCATGCCCTGGCGACTGAGGAAGTCTGCTTCCCAGTTTTCTACGCCCGGGATGTGAACTGCGGATATGGTGGATGCTCTTTCCTCCACCCACATCAGAATCCGCCTGACTTCCTGGAAGGCTTGCCGACTGCGTGTCCCTCCTTGGTGGTTGATGTATGCCACCGCTGTGGAGTTGTCCGACTGAATTCGGATCTGCTTTCCTTCCAGCCACTGCTGGAAGGCTAATAGGGCAAGATACACTGCCCTGATTTCCAGAACATTGATCTGAAGTGTGGACTCCTGCTGAGTCCACGTCCCTTGAGCCCTGTGGTGGAGAAAAACTGCTCCCCACCCTGACAGACTCGCGTCTGTCGTGACCACTGCCCAGGATGGGGGCAGGAATGATCTTCCCTGTGATAATGAGGTGGGAAGAAGCCACCATTGCAGAGAGTCCTTGGTCATCTGAGAAAGGGAGACTGTCCTGTCTAGGGAAGTTGTCTTCCCGTCCCATTGGCGGAGAATGTCCCATTGAAGTGGGCGCAGATGAAACTGCGCGAACGGGACTGCCTCCATTGCTGCCACCATCTTCCCTAGGAAGTGCATGAGGCGCCTTAAGGGGTGCGACTGACCCTGAAGGAGAGACTGCACCCCTGTCTGTAGTGACCGCTGCTTGTCCAGCGGAAGCTTCACTATCGCTGAGAGAGTATGAAACTCCATGCCAAGATACGTTAGTGATTGAGTCGGTGCTAGGTTTGACTTTGAAAAGTTGATGATCCACCCGAAAGTCTGGAGAGTCTCCAGCGCAACATTCAGGCTGTGTTGGCATGCCTCTTGAGAGGGTGCTTTGACAAGTAGATCGTCTAAGTAAGGAATCACCGAATGTCCCTGAGAATGCAAGACTGCTACCACTGCCGCCATGACCTTGGTGAAAACCCGTGGGGCTGTCGCCAGACCTAAGGGCAGGCCTACGAACTGGAGATGGTCGTCTCCTATCACGAAACGTAGAAAACGTTGGTGCTCTGTAGCAATCGGCACGTGGAGATAAGCATCTTTGATGTCTATTGATGCAAGGAAATCTCCTTGAGACATTGAGGCAATGACGGAGCGGAGGGATTCCATCCGGAACCGCCTGGCGTTCACATGCTTGTTGAGCAGCTTTAGGTCCAGAACAGGACGGAACGAGCCGTCCTTTTTTGGAACCACGAAGAGATTGGAGTAAAAACCTTGTCCTTGTTCCTGCAGAGGAACAGGGATCACCACTCCTTCTGCTCTTAGTGAGCCCACCGCCTGCAGAAGGGCATTTGCTCGGTCGGGATGTGGGGAGGTTCTGAAGAACCGAGGCGGAGGATGAGAACTGAATTCTATCCTGTACCCGTGAGACAAAATGTCTGCTACCCACCGGTCTTTGACCTGTGGCAGCCAAATGTCGCAAAAGCGGGAGAGCCTGCCACCGACCGAGGATGCGGAGGGATGAGGCCGAAAGTCATGAGGCAGCCGCCTTGGAAGCGGTTCCTCCGGTTGCTTTCTTGGGGCGTGAATGAGCCCGCCAGGAATCTGAGCCCCTTTGCTCCTTCTGAGTCCCTTTGGACGAGGAGAATTGGGTCTTGCTGGAGCCTCGAAAGGACCGAAACCTCGACTGCCACTTCCTCTGTTGAGGTTTGCTCGATCTGGGCTGGGGTAAGGAGGAGTCCTTACCCTTGGACTGTTTAATGATCTCAGCCAATTGCTCACCAAACAGTCTGTCTCCAGATAGGGGCAAGCTGGTTAAACATTTCTTGGAAGCAGAATCTGCTTTCCATTCCTTTAACCACAAGGCTCTGCGCAAAACGACAGAGTTGGCAGACGCCATTGAGGTACGGCTCGTAGAGTCTAGGACAGCGTTGATAGCGTAAGTCGCAAACGCAGACATTTGCGAGGTTAGGGACGCTACTCGCGGCACTGCTGGACGTATGATAGAGTCCACTTGTGCCAGGCCAGCTGAAATAGCTTGGAGTGCCCACACGGCCGCGAATGCTGGAGCAAACGACGCGCTGATAGCTTCATAGACAGACTTTAACCAAAGGTCCATCTGTCTGTCATTGGCATCTGCTGAAGGGGCTGGGGGAGAAATATCCAACAGTCTATTGATGGCCGCTATAAGGTCATTTACCATAGCGTCACCATCAGGGGTATCTAGATTGAGAGCGGTGTCAGGATTAGATTCCTGATCACCCACCTCTGTTTCCTCATACAGAGCCTCGTCTCGCTGAGACCCTGACCAGTGTGATGACGGCGAGGGTCTTTCCCAGCGAGCCCGCTTAGGCTGCCTGGGACTGTCATCCGAGTCAGAGTCTTCAGCCTGTGATGCCTGGGACCCCCTTGAAGTACGGATTAGTTCCAACTGAGGGGGACCAGGGAGCATAGACACAGCAGTGTCCATGGTCTGAGTAACTGGCCTGGACTGCAAGGTTTCCAGGATTTTTGTCATAGTCACAGACATCTTATCAGCAAAAACTGCAAATTCTGTCCCCGTCACCGGGGCAGGGTTCACAGGCGTCTCTGCCTGGGCCACTACTACCATAGACTCTGGCTGACGAAGTGGCACAGGGATGGAACATTGCACACAATGGGGGTCATTGGAACCTGCCGGTAGATTAGCCCCACATGCGGCACAAGCAGTGCGTACCGCCTGTGCCTTGGCACCCTTGCGTTTTGCGGATGACATGTTGTTGTCTCCTCAGAGCAATGTAGGGTATAAGCCAAGAAGCGACTGTACAGTGCAATATAAATATATATGGTACAGGGAAAAAATGCACCAAATAACACTGTGGCACTAGTGGGGCCAGCACTTAAGTGCAGCTTACCGCCCGCATAAACGCGGGTGTGTGGTTGCCAGAGTCCCTTGTCTGAGTCCCCCAGAGCCTGTGTCCGTTCTCCAGCCAGACTGCATGCAGGAATGGCTGCCGGCGTCCTGTGGAGAGGGGCGGGCCCTGGGCGTGTTGAGACCAAGAGCGGGAAACTTGCGTCCCCACTGTGCCCAGTGAGAGGGCTGGAGCATGTAAATAAGACTCCAGCCCTCGGCGCTGGCTATAGAACAGCGTCTCTCCCTTTCCCTGATTGACAGGGTGGGGGCGGGAACGAAGCAGAGCTAGGCCGCAAAAGCCGGGGACTAGATTTATGAGCGCTGCCGCCGTAAAAGCGCGGGCAGCGCGAGTCCCCGGCGCACTACAAGTCCCAGCGGCGCCGCCGCTCCCGGAGCGGCCGGCGCGGTAGTTCCCAAGACATAAACTCACTCAGCTAAGCTGCAGTGACTCTAACCCGAGCGCGCAGCGCTAGTGCCCCCGGCGCACTAGCACACACAGCAAGCCTGGAGTGTGCGTGGCCTGTCTGTGCGGGGACACAGAGTACCTGAACGTTGCAGGGCCTTGTCCCTGACTGTACTCAGCTCCTCCAGCAGGGTCTCTGGGTCTGTGGATGGAGCTCGGCCTCAGGGTTTGGGGGCCGGTAAGATCCCACTTCCACAGAGCCCCTCAGGGGGATGGGGAAGGAAAGCAGCATGTGGGCTCCAGCCTCCGTACCCGCAATGGGTACCTCAACCTTACAAACCGCAAGTGGGGTGAGAAGGGAGCATGCTGGGGGCCCTAGTATGGGTCCTCTTTTCTTCCATCCGACATAGTCAGCAGCTGCTGCTGACTAAACAGTGGAGCTATGCGTGGATGTCTGACCTCCTTCGCACAAAGCAGAAAACTGGTGAGCCAGTGATCCCACTGGGGGTGTATAGCCAGAAGGGGAGGGGCCTTACACTTTTTAGTGTAATGCTTTGTGTGGCCTCCGGAGGCAGTGCTATACACCCAATCGTCTGGGTCTCCCAATGGAGCGCCGAAGAAATTGTACTTTTAGGAGTTTTTGTTTAATTTTCATATGCGTGACTAGTAGTCAATGTTTTGGGGAGGGGGGGGTGATGGGTTTCATATCATAGCACTTCTGTATGCAAGGTGTCAATTCGTATTGAATTGATGATGCCTTACAATTTATTAATTCACTTTTTTTCCCCTCTATCTCGTTCCGTTTTCAAGATAAAAATGCTAACTCCGTAGGATTCACAATAGGTCATGTCACAGCTCACCTCCTCCCCCTGTACAATCTCTGATATACAGTAGCTAACACAGGATCCACCATTAATAGGTGATGTCACAGCTCACCTCCTCCCCCTGTACAATCTCTGATATCCCCTCTATATACAGTAGCTAACACAGGATCCACCATTAACAATGTGATGTCAAAGCTCACCTCCTCCTCCTGTACAATAACTGATAACACCTCTATATACAGTAGATAACAGGATCCACCATTCACAATAGGGGTGATGTCACAGCTCACCTCCTCCCCCTCCTGTACAATAACTGATAACACCTCTATATACAGTAGATAACACAGGATCCACCATTCACAATAGGTGATGTCACAGCTCACCTTCTCCTGTATAATTACCAATGCTGTGCGTCAGATCTTTACAGGAAGATCTTTTAATACTACCGGGGGAAATGTTTATATATTGTGCAAGTGAAGAATGGTCTTTGCTGATGAAGTCACTTTTCTTGTTCTGCAGGGATAATATCAGAAGATCTGAACATTACACACACAGGGCCATTTGGGCTGTGCTGGGGCCGGAGCAGTGACTGTCTGTGTATATACAGCTCCACTCTCCTCCTTACACACACACAGCGCCCGCTGATCTCATCTGTCATCAGAGCTTTGGGGATCCTCTCACCAGACAAGCACAGACGGATAGCTGCGTAAGTTATTAAATAGATATCTTAAACCTATTGAGGCGGGTGTACTTACTTAAATAAAACCCAGAATGGCTATATAATCCTGAAATTAAAAAGGAGAATTTATAGGAGTCCGGCAAGACCAGAAATGTTCATAATCTTCGGCAAGGGAGGTTTTTTTATGCAGCCGTTCTGATACAGATTTTCAAAGTAAGTACACCAGCGTTGTCAGGTCCAATCTATTTAATGATGCATGCAGTCTATATCTGGTGACGGATCCACTCTAAGGATAGGACTAAAGAGATGTAAATCGGACAGTCCGGACCTCAGAGGATACAGACAGACGCGACTAATAAGGAGGCGGAACCCAAAAATAAATTCCGAAAATTTGATTATTCCAAAAAACAAAAAAGGATATGAAATTGTCTCCACGGGGTAACGGATGACGCCACTTATCACAAATGGATCCAAACTGCCTCTTCCCGCCAACCATATTGGATTGGGATTGTTCAAGACGGTCGTCACTGCAATCACAGAAAAAATGTGAGCGTTGTGTATTAATGTGTGTAAATGGAAGGCTGGGACGGGTTGTTGCCCCCTGGGAGTACTCGTGCGTCCCTTCTTACCTTTCCTCCCCCTCCTGTATAATGACTGATATCTACTGTATATAGAGGAGTTATCAGTCATTGTACAAGAGGGAGAGGAGGTGAGCTGTGACATCACCTATTGCGATTGGTGCATCCTGTGTTATCTACTGTATATAGAGTAGTTAACACAGGATCCACCATTCCCAATAGGTGATGTCACAGCTCACCTCCTCCCCCTCGTATACAATAACTGATAACACTTCTATATACAGTAGATAATACAGGATCCACTATTCCCAATAGGTGATGTCACAGCTCACCTCCTCCCCCTCCTGTACAATAAATGATAACACCTATATACAGTAGATAATACAGGATCCACTATTCCCAATAGGTGATGTCACAGCTCACCTCCTCCCCCTCCTGTACAATAACTGATAACACCTATATACAGTAGATAATACAGGATCCACTATTCCCAATAGGTGATGTCACAGCTCACCTCCTCCCCCTCCTGTACAATAACTGATAACACCTCTATACAGTAGATAATACCGGATCCACTATTCCCAATAGGTGATGTCACAGCTCACCTCCTCCCCCTGTACAATGATGGATAACACCTCGCCATCTTCTTAGACAAATGATAAAGGCTTAGAAATGTTGTGATACTCTGTTAGGAAACGTTTATGCTATGTGTGTCTATATGTGGCCACCTAGTGGTTGTGGTGTGAATTGCAGCCTGCGAGTGGTTTCTATAGTTCTATGCAAGTTTGGGTATAAACACAAATGATGCATTTTATTAGTGTCAAGTGAGAAAATGGTTAAAGGGGGAACTCCCAGCTCAAAGTGATGACATCGTGCCTTAGAATTGGTGAACGTCCAACACCCCATCCAAGGCGAAACCCTGCTTATGACGCCGGCCCCCGTTATTACGGCAGTGTAGCGTTCCGCACTTACCATTCCTCTCCTGATAGGCGGATACGATGTTGATCAGATCATAAGAACCTGCGAATGGGCTCGTTCCATTGATAACAGAAACCTGCCACGTGGAATCAGAAAACAAACAAACATATGTGCGGATAATATATATATATTCCTATTCCAGTCCTGTAATCCCCCATCTGCTCTATCAATCTGCTTATTTCCATATTCCAGACACAGCTGCACTGCCAATCCTGACCGCACCGCAAAATGACTGGAGGGTCCTTCCGAAATCCGTGTGTCGCAATCCGATGCACAGACCGGACGCAGGGTTCCCTGACAGCCTCAGATTTGCCTATGAGTGAGATGACTGTCACTAGGTGGCGCTAGACACTACTTACATGGAGTAAATGGAGAGATTGTCAGACAGGCCGTGGTCATAAACCAGGAGGGCACGACAGTACACACGGGGGGGAGGGGGGGGGGTTGGGCACGAGAGTACACACGGAGGGGGGGGCACGAGAGTACACACGGGGGGGGGGCACGAGAGTACACACGGGGGGGGGGCACGAGAGTACACACGGGGGGGGGGCACGAGAGTACACACGGAGGGGGGGGCACGAGAGTACACACGGAGGGGGGGGCACGAGAGTACACACGGAGGGGGGGGGCACGAGAGTACACACGGAGGGGGGGGCACGAGAGTACACACGGAGGGGGGGGGCACGAGAGTACACACGGAGGGGGGGGGCACGAGAGTACACACGGAGGGGGGGGGCACGAGAGTACACACGGAGGGGGGGGGGCACGAGAGTACACACGGGGGGGGGGGCACGAGAGTACACACGGGGGGGGGGGCACGAGAGTACACACGGGGGGGGGGGCACGAGAGTACACACGGGGGGGGGGGCACGAGAGTACACACGGAGGGGGGGGCACGAGAGTACACACGGAGGGGGGGGCACGAGAGTACACACGGAGGGGGGGGGCACGAGAGTACACACGGAGGGGGGGGGCACGAGAGTACACAGAGGGGGGGGGCACGAGAGTACACAGAGGGGGGGAGAGGGGGGGGGCACGAGAGTACACAGAGGGGGGGGGGCACGAGAGTACACACGGAGGGGGGGGGCACGAGAGTACACACGGAGGGGGGGGGGGGCACGAGAGTACACACGGAGGGGGGGGCACGAGAGTACACACGGAGGGGGGGGGGCACGAGAGTACACACGGAGGGGGGGGGGGCACGAGAGTACACACGGAGGGGGGGGGGCACGAGAGTACACACGGAGGGGGGGGGGCACGAGAGTACACACGGAGGGGGGGGCACGAGAGTACACACGGAGGGGGGGGGCACGAGAGTACACACGGAGGGGGGGGGCACGAGAGTACACACGGAGGGGGGGGCACGAGAGTACACACGGAGGGGGGGGGGCACGAGAGTACACACGGAGGGGGGGGGGCACGAGAGTACACACGGAGGGGGGGGGGGGGCACGAGAGTACACACGGAGGGGGGGGGGGCACGAGAGTACACACGGAGGGGGGGGGGGCACGAGAGTACACACGGAGGGGGGGGGGGCACGAGAGTACACACGGAGGGGGGGGGGGCACGAGAGTACACACGGAGGGGGGGGGGCACGAGAGTACACACGGAGGGGGGGGGCACGAGAGTACACACGGTAGTGGGGGGGGGCACGAGAGTACACACGGAGGGGGGGCACGAGAGTACACACAGAGGGGGGGCACGAGAGTACACACAGAGGGGGGGCAACGAGAGTACACACAGAGGGGGGGCACGAGAGTACACACGGAGGGGGGGGCACGAGAGTACACACGGAGGGGGGGGCACGAGAGTACACACGGAGGGGGGGGCACGAGAGTACACACGGAGGGGGGGGGCACGAGAGTACACACGGAGGGGGGGGGGGCACGAGAGTACACACGGAGGGGGGGGGGGAACGAGAGTACACACGGAGGGGGGGGGGGGCACGAGAGTACACACGGAGGGGGGGGGGGCACGAGAGTACACACGGAGGGGGGGGGCACGAGAGTACACACGGAGGGGGGAACGAGACTACACACGGGGGGGGGGGGGGCACGAGAGTACACACGGGGGGGGGGGCACGAGAGTACACACGGGGGGCAGACAGAGTCGAGGTCAAAATAGAAGCCGAAGGTCAGGGTTCCAGGAGAGTACGTACAAAATATAGGGAGCAGACGGGGATGTGGTCAGGAGGAAGTCCGTGGTCAGAAGCCAGGAAGTCACAACAGAAACAGGAGGTGACAAGCAAAGACGGGTCAACAACAGTCCAGAGGTAGAGAGGCCAGGATCTGAACACTGAGCACCACGGCAGCCAGCAGCACAACTGCAACCATAAAGTACAACTGGCGGTGTCCTGAGCTAACACACTCCCTGATGAGGCAGAGCAATCACCGGTAATGAGAAGCATCTGCGTGATCACCTCCCAGGACCAGTGTGGAGCCCAGTGCTGTGAAACAAACCGCAGAGCATTCATCCTGCAAAACGCTCTGCACCATAAGCAACATATACCGGCTCTGCAGGAGACCATAGCAGCACAATACAGAATGTTCTGCACATAGGAATCGTGACAATGAGGCTGCTGAGTTTGGGCTGGGAGACCCTCGGCCGGTCCGTACATGACCCCCAGATGTGGGATTGCAGCCTTAGGGGGGTGCGGACCACTGAAATTTTAGCAAATCTGCAGAATGAAGACAGATCCACCGTAACTGGATTTATTTTTCTATTGTTTTCTATGAGCCTTTCTTACATTGTAGGTGGTGTCCAGTCCCTGGTGGCGTAGAGGGCGCCGCTGCTGAAGCCGCAGGTCTCCGTTGATGTAAAGCTTGGCTCCGGGAACAGGAGAGGTGTACTGAATGAATGCCATGCTCTGCATAACAAAGGTGGACATCCTCTGCAGGAATCGCCAAATACAGAAATCATCTGACTGTTCAGATACACTTATAACTCCCCTCCCGATTTATGTATACAGCTCTCATACAGAGCTATGTGTCTCCATGGCTACAAGCTACAAGCAAAGTGTAACGCTCGCCGCCGGAGATGGTGGTGCGGCGAGCAGAAGTGGACCCACTGGACCACAGGGGGACTCCTGGCCTATCGTTTAACGCCAAAAGTCCCAGGAATTTCGAGCTTCATAGGGTTCCAACGGTAGAAATGTCAAATGACCCCTCTCTGGGACTTCTAGTGTTAAAGGGGTAGAGTCGAGGACTGTGGCAGCGGACAAATGTGCAGGGCAAGATGAGTCATTAGCGTTGAGAGGGACCACCAGGGTAGCAGAAGTGGATGGCTGAGGCACAAGGCACGGCCAAGACAGACAGAGTCTCTAGCAAGGCGTGGACCACTGGGATGGCTGAGGCAGATGGCACGGCCAGGGCATACAGGCAGAGTCTCTAGCAAGGCAGGGACTACAAGGATGGCTGAGGCAGATGGCACGGCCAGGATAGACATAGTCAGTAGAACCAACAGGGCAGGATGGACAGGACAGACAGGGGGACCTGACAACTAGCTAGCTACAGCACAGAACACTACCTAAACTAGGGCGTTGATTAGGCACCTCCCCTAGTGGGAGAGTGCCTCGAGTACGCAGTGCCTCTCAGCGATAGCTCGTCACTCCCAGGAAGTGCCTCAGCCTGGACCTTTAAGAGAAAGAAAGCGGTGTACGTCCACGCCCTAGGAGCACTCCCAGAGGCCCTGGGAGGAGGAAGATGCCGGGTAGCATGGAGGGCGCCACCCGCGGCGGTGAGTAAGCACGTGTCCCTACAGGGGGGGGGGTCAGCAAGGGATGCAAGGACGCCAACGCTACACAAAGCCCTGGTGGGTTCTAAGGTCGCAGTCGAACGATCCCACACAATAGAGAACAGTAACACACGACTGCAGGATCAGACTACAAAGTGTTTGTTTGTAGTCTGTCACCATGGAGACGCATAGAAGTGTTCCAAAAAGGTGATAAGAGTTTCTGTATATACGAGGTCTGATAAGTGCACACACTTACATAGAGCTGGTAGGAGAAAGTCAGAAGAAGCTGGACGCCATAGACTTCCTCCGCCGGTAACAACGGCAGCTCCACACTGAAGCTCAGCTGCTCCATCTTCCCATCTTGGTTTTTATCTTCTTCTCGAACCTACAAGACGTAAGTAGCAAAGTCCCATTCATGTGTCACATGAGCGCCAATACTCCAAAACGATTGGAGCAATCACCGGCACCGAACAGTTTGATTGGTTGATACGTACGGAGGTGCAAAACGGCTGTAGGAACGGCAATACGGTCTAATGTGTGCTACGTACCGACACTTGGGGTATCCGGAGCCTGTCCCCCACTAGGTTGTTGAATCCTTGGAATGTACTCCACGCCACGTAGCCCCCGCCGCTGCCGGTAACGGCCATCAGTAAGGCCTCGTAGCGGAAGCGGACGTCGGGCTGCTCCTCGTATGTGCTCTGCTTCAACCAGAACCCTGCAAAAAAACGAAGATCCGAGTCTAAACACCCGCGGCTTCCCCAATACTGCGACGAGAAATGCGGGACTCAGCAGAGCGCGGGGATGGGGGGTCTCACCCTGGCTGCGGTACGCCACCAACAGCGGGGGGATGTAGGTCAGCAGCAGCACCGCCAGGAGGAACAGCGTGGCCTTGGAGCAGATACTGGCTCTGTATCTGACGAGCACCGGGTGAGAGTAGACTTCGTAGATCGCCATGGTGGGGGGCCGGGGAGCGGGGTGTCGGGGGTCCACACCGCGTCTGTTAGATTTCTATAGTGTCCGAACCTGTTCTTGTGTTTCACATAAATCCTCCTGTATAAGTGTAATTGTAAGACTTAGATTATACAGAAGACGACGCAGATATTATCCCCTCCCCCACTATATCATACAGTGCCTCATATTATACAGGGCACTACCTCTATATAACAACATCCTACTCTCCTACCTCAGCCATCTCCTCATGTGCGCGTCTATCCTCTATATACACACACAGGAGGCGGTATGGAGGTACCTTTATACACTACATGCTCCCCCGTACCTCTATATACAGCTCCTGCTCCCCCGTACCTCTATATACAGCTCCTTCTCCCCCGTACCTCTATATACAGCTCCTTCTCCCCCGTACCTCTATATACAGCTCCTCCTCCCCCGTACCTCTATATACAGCTCCTCCTCCCCCGTACCTCTATATACAGCTCCTGCTCCCCCGTACCTCTATATACAGCTCCTTCTCCCCCGTACCTCTATATACAGCTCCTCCTCCCCCGTACCTCTATATACAGCTCCTTCTCCACCGTACCTCTATATACAGCTCCTTCTCCCCCGTACCTCTATATACAGCTCCTTCTCCCCCGTACCTCTATATACAGCTCCTGCTCCCCCGTACCTCTATATACAGCTCCTTCTCCACCGTACCTCTATATACAGCTCCTCCTCTCCTGTACCTCTATACACAGCTCCCCCTCTCCTGTACCTCTATATACAGCTCCTTCTCCCCCGTACCTCTATATACAGCTCCTTCTCCCCCGTACCTCTATATACAGCTCCATCTCCCCCGTACCTCTATACACAGCTCCTCCTCCCCTGTACCTCTATATACAGTTCCTCCTCCCCCGTACCTCTATATACAGCTCCTTCTCCCCCGTACCTCTATACACAGCTCCTGCTCCCCCGTACCTCTATATACAGCTCCTCCTCCCCTGTACCTCTATATACAGCTCCTCCTCCCCTGTACCTCTATATACAGCTCCCCCTCCCCTGTACCTCTATATACAGCTCCATCTCTCCTGTACCTCTATATACAGCTCCTCCTCTCCTGTACCTCTATATACAGCTCCTCCTCTCCTGTACCTCTATATACAGCTCCCCCTCCCCTGTACATCTATATACAGCGCCTCCTCTCCTGTACCTCTATATACAGCTCCTCCTCTCCTGTACCTCTATATACAGCTCCTCCTCTCCTGTACCTCTATACACAGCTCCTCCTCCCCCGTACCTCTATATACAGCTCCTTCTCCCCCGTACCTCTATATACAGCTCCTCCTCCCCTGTACCTCTATACACAGCTCCTCCTCTCCTGTACCTCTATATACAGCTCCCCCTCCCCTGTACCTCTATATACAGCTCCATCTCTCCTGTACCTCTATATACAGCTCCTCCTCTCCTGTACCTCTATATACAGCTCCTCCTCTCCTGTACCTCTATATACAGCTCCCCCTCCCCTGTACATCTATATACAGCGCCTCCTCTCCTGTACCTCTATATACAGCTCCTCCTCTCCTGTACCTCTATATACAGCTCCTCCTCTCCTGTACCTCTATACACAGCTCCTCCTCCCCCGTACCTCTATATACAGCTCCTTCTCCCCCGTACCTCTATATACAGCTCCTCCTCCCCTGTACCTCTATACACAGCTCCTCCTCTCCTGTACCTCTATATACAGCTCCCCCTCCCCTGTACCTCTATATACAGCTCCCCCTCCCCTGTACATCTATATACAGCTCCCCCTCCCCTGTACCTCTATATACAGCTCCTCCTCTCCTGTACCTCTATATACAGCTCCCCCTCCCCTGTACCTCTATATACAGCGCCTCCTCTCCTGTACCTCTATACACAGCTCCTCCTCTCCTGTACCTCTATACACAGCTCCTCCTCTCCTGTACCTCTATACACAGCTCCTCCTCTCCTGTACCTCTATACACAGCTCCTCCTCTCCTGTACCTGTATATACAGCTCCTCCTCTCCTGTACCTCTATATACAGCTCCCCCTCCCCTGTACCTCTATACACAGCTCCTCCTCTCCTGTACCTCTATATACAGCTCCCCCTCCCCTGTACCTCTATATACAGCTCCCCCTCCCCTGTACCTCTATATACAGCTCCCCCTCCCCTGTACCTCTATATACAGCTCCCCCTCCCCTGTACCTCTATATACAGCTACTCCTCTCCTGTACCTCTATATACAGCTCCTCCTCTCCTGTACCTCTATATACAGCTCCCCCTCCCCTGTACCTCTATATACAGCTCCTCCTCCCCTGTACCTCTATATACAGCTCCTCCTCTCCTGTACCTCTATATACAGGTCCCCCTCCCCTGCACCTCTATATACAGGTCCCCCTCCCCTGCACCTCTATATACAGCTTCCCCTCCCCTGCACCTCTATATACAGGTCCCCCTCCCCTGCACCTCTATACACAGCTCCCCCTCTCCTGTACCTCTATATACAGCTCCTCCTCTCCTGTACCTCTATATACAGCTCCCCCTCCCCTGTACCTCTATATACAGCGCCTCCTCTCCTGTACCTCTATATACAGCTCCCCCTCCCCTGTACATCTATATACAGCGCCTCCTCTCCTGTACCTCTATATACAGCTCCTCCTCTCCTGTACCTCTATATACAGCTCCTCCTCTCCTGTACCTCTATACACAGCTCCTCCTCCCCCGTACCTCTATATACAGCTCCTTCTCCCCCGTACCTCTATATACAGCTCCTCCTCCCCTGTACCTCTATACACAGCTCCTCCTCTCCTGTACCTCTATATACAGCTCCCCCTCCCCTGTACCTCTATATACAGCTCCATCTCTCCTGTACCTCTATATACAGCTCCTCCTCTCCTGTACCTCTATATACAGCTCCTCCTCTCCTGTACCTCTATATACAGCTCCCCCTCCCCTGTACATCTATATACAGCGCCTCCTCTCCTGTACCTCTATATACAGCTCCTCCTCTCCTGTACCTCTATATACAGCTCCTCCTCTCCTGTACCTCTATACACAGCTCCTCCTCCCCCGTACCTCTATATACAGCTCCTTCTCCCCCGTACCTCTATATACAGCTCCTCCTCCCCTGTACCTCTATACACAGCTCCTCCTCTCCTGTACCTCTATATACAGCTCCCCCTCCCCTGTACCTCTATATACAGCTCCATCTCTCCTGTACCTCTATATACAGCTCCTCCTCTCCTGTACCTCTATATACAGCTCCTCCTCTCCTGTACCTCTATATACAGCTCCCCCTCCCCTGTACATCTATATACAGCGCCTCCTCTCCTGTACCTCTATATACAGCTCCTCCTCTCCTGTACCTCTATATACAGCTCCTCCTCTCCTGTACCTCTATACACAGCTCCTCCTCCCCCGTACCTCTATATACAGCTCCTTCTCCCCCGTACCTCTATATACAGCTCCTCCTCCCCTGTACCTCTATACACAGCTCCTCCTCTCCTGTACCTCTATATACAGCTCCCCCTCCCCTGTACCTCTATATACAGCTCCCCCTCCCCTGTACATCTATATACAGCTCCCCCTCCCCTGTACCTCTATATACAGCTCCTCCTCTCCTGTACCTCTATATACAGCTCCTCCTCTCCTGTACCTCTATATACAGCTCCCCCTCCCCTGTACCTCTATATACAGCTCCTCCTCCCCTGTACCTCTATATACAGCTCCTCCTCCCCTGTACCTCTATATACAGCTCCTCCTCCCCTGTACCTCTATATACAGCTCCCCCTCCCCTGTACCTCTATATACAGCTCCATCTCTCCTGTACCTCTATATACAGCTCCTCCTCTCCTGTACCTCTATATACAGCTCCTCCTCTCCTGTACCTCTATATACAGCTCCCCCTCCCCTGTACCTCTATATACAGCGCCTCCTCTCCTGTACCTCTATATACAGCTCCTCCTCTCCTGTACCTCTATACACAGCTCCTCCTCTCCTGTACCTCTATACACAGCTCCTCCTCTCCTGTACCTCTATACACAGCTCCTCCTCTCCTGTACCTGTATATACAGCTCCTCCTCTCCTGTACCTGTATATACAGCTCCTCCTCTCCTGTACCTCTATATACAGCTCCCCCTCCCCTGTACCTCTATACACAGCTCCTCCTCTCCTGTACCTCTATATACAGCTCCCCCTCCCCTGTACCTCTATATACAGCTCCCCCTCCCCTGTACCTCTATATACAGCTCCCCCTCCCCTGTACCTCTATATACAGCTCCCCCTCCCCTGTACCTCTATATACAGCTCCCCCTCCCCTGTACCTCTATATACAGCTACTCCTCTCCTGTACCTCTATATACAGCTCCTCCTCTCCTGTACCTCTATATACAGCTCCCCCTCCCCTGCACCTCTATATACAGCTTCCCCTCCCCTGCACCTCTATATACAGGTCCCCCTCCCCTGCACCTCTATACACAGCTCCCCCTCTCCTGTACCTCTATATACAGCTCCTCCTCTCCTGTACCTCTATATACAGCTCCCCCTCCCCTGTACCTCTATATACAGCGCCTCCTCTCCTGTACCTCTATATACAGCTCCTCCTCTCCTGTACCTCTATACACAGCTCCTCCTCTCCTGTACCTGTATATACAGCTCCCCCTCCCCTGTACCTCTATATACAGCTCCCCTGTACCTCTATATACAGGTCCCCCTCCCCTGCACCTCTATATACAGGTCCTCCTCTCCTGTACCTGTATATACAGCTCCTCCTCCCCTGTACCTCTATATACAGCTCCTCCTCCCCTGTACCTCTATATACAGCTCCTCCTCTCCTGTACCTCTATATACAGCTTCCCCTCCCCTGTACCTCTATATACAGCTCCTTCTCTTCTGTACCTCTATATACAGCTCCTGTACGTCTATGTCCCCGCCGTCCTCCCTCCCCTCTAACTTTGGCCCCGGGACCCGCTGTTACCGCTTATAGAGACTCCTAATCGCGCGCTCTCCATACTGAGGTCTCCATAGTAACTGACGCCATCAACCGGAAGTACTTTTTTAATGACAAAGAGCACACCGGAAGTGCTTCATGAACACGTGATCCTGGGCAGCCTATATACCTAGCCTACACTGCAGATGTCTGTCACATGTACACAGCTCTGCACTCTGCTGGAAGTTGTAGTTCCTCAGAAGGAAGGGGAGGTGTATACAGAGGTGCAGAGTATTACAAGGCCCCTGTATATGGCAGCAGCAGCAGGTGTGACCTGGTCCCCCTCTGCCTTCCCCACGGATTACCAATAATGGGGACATAGAGGGCTAGAAGCTTCCACATTTCATAACACAAATACAAGTTGCCTGTTCTGCGGAGTCACCCACCGATCAGCAACTTATCACCTACTTATCACCTAGCCTGCAGCTTTATAAAACCGCCATTAGGATCTTCATTACAAGTTATATTATAGGGTCTGTATAGGTTTAGGGGTCTGGTCTGGGGTCTGTATTGGTTTAGGGGTCTGGTCTGGAATCTGTATTGTTTTAGGGGTCTGGTCTGGGGTCAGTATTGGTTTAGGGGGTCTGGTCTGGTCTGGGGTCTGTATTGGTTTAGGGGTCTGGTCTTGGGTCTGTAATGGTTTAGGGGTCTGGTCTGGGGTCTGTATTGGTTTAGGGGTCTGGTCTGGGGTCTGTATTGGTTTAGGAATCTGGTCTGGGGGTCTGTATTGGTTAAGGGGTCTGGTCTGGGGTCTGTATTGGTTAAGGGGTCTGGTCTGGGGTCTGTATTGGTTTAGGGGTCTGGTCTGGGGTCTGTATTGGTTTAGGGGTCTGGTCTGGGGTCAGTATTGGTTTAGGAGTCTGGTCTAGGGTCTGTATTGGTTTAGGGGTCTGGTCTGGGGTCTGTATTGGTTTAGGGGTCTGGGGTCTATAATGGTTTAGGAGTCTGGTCTGGGGTCTGTATTGGATTAGGGGTCTGGTCTGGGGTCTATATTGGTTTAGGGGTCTGGTCTGGGGTCTATATTGGTTTAGGGGTCTGGGCTGGGGTCTAGATTGGTTTAGGAGCCTGGGCTGGGGTCTGTATTAGTTTAGGAGTCTGGTCTTGGGTCTGTATTGGTTTAGGGGTCTGGTCTGGGGTCTATATTGGTTTAGGGGTCTGGTCTGGGGTCTATATTGGTTTAGGGGGTCTGGTCTGAGGTCTGTATTGGTTTAGGAGTCTGGTCTGAGGTCTGTATTGGTTTAGTGGTCTGGTCTGGGGTCTGTATTGGTTTAGGAGTCTGGTCTGGGGGTCTGTATTGGTTTAGGGGTCTGGTCTAAGGTCTGTATTGGTTTAATGGTCTGGTCTAGGGTCAGTATTGGTTTAGGAGGCTGGTCTGGGGGTCTGTATTGGTTTAGGAGTCTGGTCTGGGGTCTGTATTGGTTTAGGGGTCTGGTCTGAGGTCTATTGGTTTAGGGGTCTGGTCTGGGGTCTGTATTGGTTTAGGAGTCTGGTCTGGGTCCGTTTTGGTTTAGTGGTCTGGTGTGGGGTCAGTATTGGTTTAGGAGTCTGGTCTAGGGTCTGTATTGGTTTAGGGGTCTGGTCTGGGGTCTGTATTGGTTTAGGGGTCTGGTCTGGGGTCTGTACTGGATTAGGGGTCTGGTTTAGGGGTCTGGTCTGGGGTCTATATTGGTTTAGGGGTCTGGGCTGGGGTCTGTATTGGTTTAGGAGTCTGGTCTGAGGTCTGTATTGGTTTAGGAGTCTGGTCTGGGGTCTGTATTGGTTTAGGGGTCTGGTCTGGGGTCTGTATTGGTTTAGGGGTCTGGTCTGAGGTCTATTGGTTTAGGGGTCTGGTCTGGGGTCTGTATTGGTTTAGGAGTCTGGTCTGGGGGTCTGTATTGGTTAAGGGGTCTGGTCTGGGGTCTGTATTGGTTAAGGGGTCTGGTCTGGGTCCGTTTTGGTTTAGTGGTCTGGTCTGGGGTCTGTATTGGTTTAGGGGTCTGGTCTGGGGTCTGTATTGGTTTAGGGGTCTGGTCTGGGGTCTGTATTGGTTAAGGGGTCTGGTCTGGGTCCGTTTTGGTTTAGGGGTCTGGTCTGGGGTCTGTATTGGTTTAGGAGTCTGGTCTGGGGGTCTGTATTGGTTAAGGGGTCTGGTCTGGGGTCTGTATTGGTTAAGGGGTCTGGTCTGGGTCCGTTTTGGTTTAGTGGTCTGGTCTGGGGTCTGTATTGGTTTAGGGGTCTGGTCTGGGGTCTGTATTGGTTTAGGGGTCTGGTCTGGGGTCTGTATTGGTTTAGGGGTCTGGTCTGAGGTCTATTGGTTTAGGGGTCTGGTCTGGGGTCTGTATTGGTTTAGGAGTCTGGTCTGGGGGTCTGTATTGGTTAAGGGGTCTGGTCTGGGGTCTGTATTGGTTAAGGGGTCTGGTCTGGGTCCGTTTTGGTTTAGTGGTCTGGGGTCTATATTGGTTTAGGGGTCTGGGCTGGGGTCTGTATTGGTTTAGGAGTCTGGTCTGGGGTCTGTATTGGTTTAGGGGTCTGGTCTGAGGTCTGTATTGGTTTAATGGTCTGGTCTAGGGTCAGTATTGGTTTAGGGGTCTTGTCTGGGGTCTGTGTTGGTTTGCTCTGGGGTCTATATTGGTTTAGGGGTCTGGTGTTGGTTTAGGGGTCTGTATTGGTTTAGTGGTCTACACTGGGGTCCGTTTCAGCATGTGGTGAGGAGCCATATCCACTACGTGTGATGTCTCTGGTCACACACTGCTATTAGGCCAGTACAAATCCGGAGCCTCGTGATATAAACCTCCAGGCTCGGAGTCACTCATATGCAGGGCAGAGAGAAACTCAGACAGTGACTCATCACTTTCTGAATCTGAATCTCCACGTGACTTCACGGGCCTGGATGACGTCACATGGCTCCTCCTTGTTTTCCCCTCAACTGTGGGAGGAGTCAGAGAGCAGGAAGCGTTTTGCGCCGGAGGTGACGTCAGAGGGAGGCCCCGCCCAGTTGTTGTTGTCGTTGTTGTCTGCGCTCGGGAATATGAAGTGGATGTTCAAGGAAGACCACGCACTGGGTGAGAGCCGGGGGGCGACACTGAGCCGCCATAGCCCTAAAGAGGACGGGGTCGTGCCATGTCATGTCCCCACACACTGCCCCTCCCCCTGTACATTATACCCTGTGTATTATACTGTCCTGCCCCTCCCCCTGTATATTATACTCTGTGTGTTATACTGTCCTGCCCCTCCCCCTGTACATTATACCCTGTGTATTATACTGTCCTGCCCCTCCCCCTGTATATTATACCCTGTGTATTATACTGCCCCTCCCCCTGTACATTATACCCTGTGTATTATACTGTCCTGCCCCTCCCCCTGTACATTATACCCTATGTATTATACTGTCCTGCCCCTCCCCCTGTACATTATACCCTGTGTATTATACTGTCCTGCCCCTCCCCCTGTATATTATACCCTGTGTGTTATACTGTCCTGCCCCTCCCCCTGTACATTATACCCTGTGTATTATACTGTCCTGCCCCTCCCCCTGTACATTATACCCTGTGTATTATACTGTCCTGCCCCTCCCCCTGTATATTATACCCTGTGTATTATACTGTCCTGCCCCTCCCCCTGTATATTATACCCTGTGTATTATACTGTCCTGCCCCTCCCCCTGTATATTATACCCTGTGTATTATACTGCCCCTCCCCCTGTACATTATACCCTGTGT
This sequence comes from Anomaloglossus baeobatrachus, assembly GCF_048569485.1. NCBI lineage: Eukaryota > Metazoa > Chordata > Amphibia > Anura > Aromobatidae > Anomaloglossus > Anomaloglossus baeobatrachus. The sequence goes on along the minus strand of NC_134362.1, from coordinate 192,204,458 downwards.
ATTATACTGTCCTGTCCCTCCCCCTGTATATTATACCCTGTGTATTATACTGTCCTGCCCCTCCCCCTGTATATTATACTTTGTGTATTATACTGCCCCTACCCCTGTATATTATACCCTGTGTATTATACTGCCCCTCCCCCTGTACATTATACCCTGTGTAGTATACTGTCCTGCCCCTCCCCCTGTATATTATACCCTTTGTGTTATACTGTCCTGCCCCTCCCCCTGTATATTATACTTTGTGTATTATACTGCCCCTCCCCCTGTACATTATACCCTGTGTATTATACTGCCCCTCCCCCTGTATATTATACCTTGTGTATTATACTGCCCCTCCCCCTGTACATTATACCCTGTGTATTATACTGCCCCTCCCCCTGTACATTATACCCTGTGTATTATACTGCCCCTCCCCCTGTACATTATACCCTGTGTATTATACTGCTCCTCCCCCTGTACATTATACCTTGTGTATTATACTGCCCTCTCCCCCTGTATATTATACCCTGTGTATTATACTGTCCTTCCCCTCCCCCTGTATATTATACCCTGTGTATTATACTGTCCTGCCCCTCCCCCTGTATATTATACCCTGTGTATTATACTGTCCTGCCCCTTCCCCTGTATATTATACCCTGTGTATTATACTGTCCTGCCTTTCCCCCTGTATATTATACCCTGTGTGTTATACTGTCCTGCCCCTCCCCCTGTATATTATACCCTGTGTATTATACTGTTCTGCCCCTCCCCCTGTATATTATACCCTGTGTTTTATACTGTCCTGCCCCTCCCCCTGTACATTATACTTTGTGTATTATACTGCCCCTCCCCCTGTACATTATACCTTGTGTATTATACTGCCCCTCCCCCTGTACATTATACCCTGTGTATTATACTGCCCCTCCCCCTGTACATTATACCCTGTGTATTATACTGCCCCTCCCCCTGTACATTATACCCTGTGTATTATACTGCCCCTCCCCCTGTACATTATACCTTGTGTATTATACTGCCCTCTCCCCCTGTATATTATACCCTGTGTATTATACTGTCCTTCCCCTCCCCCTGTATATTATACCCTGTGTATTATACTGTCCTGCCCCTCCCCCTGTATATTATACCCTGTGTATTATACTGTCCTGCCCCTTCCCCTGTATATTATACCCTGTGTATTATACTGTCCTGCCTTTCCCCCTGTATATTATACCCTGTGTGTTATACTGTCCTGCCCCTCCCCCTGTATATTATACCCTGTGTATTATACTGTTCTGCCCCTCCCCCTGTATATTATACCCTGTGTTTTATACTGTCCTGCCCCTCCCCCTGTATATTATACCCTGTGTATTATACTGTCCTGCCCCTCCCCTGTATATTATACCCTGTGTATTATACTGTCCTGACCCCTCCCCCCTGTATATTACGCCCTCTGTATTATACTGTCCTGACCCCTCCCCCTGTATATTACGCCCTGTGTATTATACTGTCCTGACCCTTCCCCCCCTGTATATTACGCCCTGTGTATTATACTGTCGTGACCCCTCCCCCCTGTATATTATACCCTGTGTATTATACTGTCCTGACCCCTCCCCCTGTACATTATACCCTGTGTATTATACTGTCCTGACCCCTCCCCCCTGTATATTATACCCTGTGTATTATACTGTCCTGCCCCTCCCCCCTGTATATTATACCCTGTGTATTATACTGTCCTGACCCCTCCCCCCTGTATATTACGCCGTGTATTATACTGTCCTGACCCCTCCCCCCTGTATATTACGCCCTGTGTATTATACTGTCCTGACCCCTCCCCCTGTATATTATGCCCTGGGTATTATACTGTCCTGACCCCTCCCCCCTGTATATTACGCCCTGTGTATTATACTGTCCTGACCCCTCCCCCCTGTATATTACGCCCTGTGTATTATACTGTCCTGACCCCTCCCCTGTATATTACACTCTGCCTTCTCTCCGCCCCCCCTCAGCTGGAGATCTTTAGGATATAATGACCGGTCAGTTGGGTGTATGATAGGAGAGGGGTTGGTCTTCTAGGTCAAATGTTCGGGGAGTTATAGAGGCCTAGGGACTCCTCCGTTCTCCCCCCCCTCTTATTATAGGGACCCCTTTCTTGATACCTTTTTTTCCATTATTATTTCAGAACACAGGTGCGTGGAATCGGCGAAAATCCGAGCCAAATATCCGGACCGCGTTCCGGTAAGTTGTGTGATATTTCTGGGCTCATCCATTATTCAGCGCTCTCTGTATTAGAGCCGGAGGTAGACGGAGCCGCTCCAATCCCCGTACACCAGACCCCGCCTCATCATTATTAACCGCTTCACTACCAGGCCAATAGCCGTTTCTCCTTTTCTGTTTCTTCTTTCTTTTCTTCCCAGAACCATAAGTCTTATTTTTCTGTCCACATGGACACGTGAGGACTGGTTTAATGCGGGATGAGTTGCACTTTTGAACAACACCATTTTACCATATAGTGTACTGTAAAACGATGGAGGGGGCGGGGGTCATGAAGGGGTTAAAGAGGACCTGTCATTTGCCATAAATATGGAATTTCTTTAATGTAAATGCTGTTCTCCTGAATCCGGCGCCGTCTTTCTTTTGTTCCGGCTCCGTCTTTCTTTTGTTCCTGCTCCATTCCTGAGAAACGGCCTTCTCTTTCCTGTATATAAAGCTAGTGTTGATAACCAAGTGGGTGTGATGCTTTGATCATCTCTAGGACCACACCCACTTGTCTAATAAGACTAAATTTGCATACAGGAGAGAGGGAGCCATATGTCGGCGGGGGGGGGGGTGTTTTGGGAGTAGAAAGCTGCTGCCATATTCCTCCCGAGTAGAGTTGAGCGGACTGCCAATAATCCGGGTCCGGCGGATCAGCGGCGGGTTGACAAAGAAGTCCGGATCAGATCCGGAATCCGGCCCCATATATGTGAATGGGGAGCGGAATCTGGGACGAGTGAGTGAGTGAGTGAGTGAGTGAGTGAGTGAGTGAGTGAGTGAGTGAGTGAGTGTGTGAGTGTGTGAGAGACGCGCGCGGATCCGGGTTTGGCCAGACCAGGTCCGCTCAACACTACTCCCGAGAAATCAAAAGTATCAGTCATGGAAATTCCAACCCCCGGATTCTTCTCTCCCCCCGGCCTGAAACCTGTGGGTTATCCCACCTTCATGTAATGCATATGGCCGCCAAAGCTTCATCTCCCTTGTGCTGTCCCTCTGTTATTCTTCCTGAAAATGTAGAAATATAGTTACTCTTGTCAACCACTCTCCTTTTTCACAGCACCTTGGAATATATACCGTATTTTTCGTTTTATAAGACACACTGGATTATAAGACGCACCCCAAATTTAAAGGAGGAAAATAGGGAAAAATAATTTCTAATGTTAAAAATGAGGGTCCGTCTTATAATCCTTGTGCGTCTTAATCCTACTGCTCACCAGGGGGGGTGCAAGCTCAGAGGAGGGGGTGTTGCGTGTCAGGTGGGTCGCCGATACTGTGGGTTTGGAGGTGTCACTGCGGCGGCGGGGGGGTATATTGCTCTGCCGACGGGCTGCGGGGGAGTCACTGCAGTGGAGCGACTCGGGAGGAGTGTCTTGGCAGTGGGTGCATTGATCTGACTGCGAGCTCTGTTGAATCGCCTGCAGTTGACAAGATGGACTTCGAGAAAATGGCTGTGGAGGCGGCGCGTGAGCAGATAGGAATCCGTGGCCATTTTCTTGAAGTCCATTGCGTCAATCTGCGCACTTGCCGCCTCTGCGGCCATTTTCTTGAAGTCAATTGCGTCAATCTGCGCACGTGCCGCCTCTGCGGCCATTTTCTTGAAGTGCATTGCGTCAATCTGTGCACGTGCCGCCTCTGTGGCCATTTTCTTTATCGTTCCTATGGGAGACCCAGACCATGGGTGTTTAGCTTCTGCCTCCGGAGGACACACAAAGTACTACACTTAAAAGTGTAGCTCCTCCCTCCGAGCTTATACACCCCCTGGAGAACCAGATCTAGCCAGTTTATCGCTTTGTGTTCAGGAGGCATACATCCACACATGCATTCTCATCTGATTTTTTGATTTTTGGAAAGAGTTTGAAGGAAAGCGGGTCCAAGTCTGGACTCCCGGCATGTCCCTTCTCACCCCACTGTGTTGGCGGTGTTGTTAAGGTTGATTTCCAAGGCTGGAGCCTTACATGCCGCGCTCCTTCACCATCCCTCCTGGGCTCTGGCTTGAAGTGGGAGCCAGCACGGTCTCCATGCTTGGCAGGAGACCGGTCTCCATCCGCAGCCCTTCAGGACCCTGCCGGACCGGAGCACTCACCCCCAGGGACTTGGAACCCTGCGTCTCAGCAGCTAAGTACCTGAGACGTTTATATATGGGGGTCCCTGTACTTTATTGTTGTGGGAGAGTGTGCTAAGTGTGTTTTATGACATTTCCGGCCGGGTCTCTGGCTGTCGCCTGAGAACCGCGCCGATGGTGCCTGCGAGCCGGCCGCGCCGCTCAAATTTAGGCCCCGGCTTCGCCGGAGGCCTAGTTTCGGTTTCACTGCCCTCGCATGTCACTCATGCAGAGGGACAGGCTCGGCTCCGCCCGGCGGCCTTTCTGGATACTCCCCACTGCTGGGGCGTCCCTCCTCCACGGCAGGTCTCTATAGCCCTCCAGTTCCCGCTCCTCAGAACAAGTCCCGCCCCCTCTCTTCGCTCCGGCGGCCATTTTCTCAGCGTTCTCTCTGCAAGCGCTGGTCTGCAGCATCCCTGCTGAGGTGTTTGGGGGTCCGGGCTTCGGGATCTGGAGGGCACACAACACCGCTCCAGCGGTCTGGTAAGCCACAGCCGGTCTCCGGTTGTGGACCTCTGATTATACTCTCTGGGGTTCATTCTCTGGCAGAGCCCCCACTCCAGCAGCATGTCTCACACAAGGAGCAAGGCTCCAAAGCTTTATGCTGTATGCGCTGCATGTAAGCTCCTGCTGCCTGAGCCGAGCACCTTCCCACATTGTGATGCCTGCTCTAACCTGACGGTGCCTCAGCCTGGAATCGCCCCCCCAGTGGTCTCTCAGGCTGCTCCTGCTCCTGTGGCTGAACCCCCGGCTTGGGTAGAATCCTTTTCTAGGTCTATCTCCCAGTCTTTTTTTTTTTTTTTTTTTTATCATAAAGGTTTTTATTGAGTTTTCAGAAAAATACAAACTTTTCATACAACAACATCAAGAACAGGAGCATTGAGTAGCAAGAGGTGGACTAGCCTCGAGCCATTATCAGAATATCAATCTGGGACATTAAATACCCCTTACAACAACAACCTGAACATAGGAGCAGGGAGGGAGGGGGGAAAGAGAGGGGGTGGGGGAAGCAGCTCTACAAGACATTCTTAGGCATAATCAATTTATTTATGGTGTAGGTGTCGGTATCTGGGGGAGGGCCGTTGCATAAAGGGAAGTGGCCCACGGGTGCCATTGTTTAAGTCTCACCGTTCTCTTCTCTAGGTTGGGGGCCAAGTTGGTTTCGTATAGCCAGTGTAGGTTGATCCTCTCAATTAGATCTCTTTTTGTAGGGGGGCTCACCGACCTCCACTTGTATGCCACACAGTACCTGCCAGCTATGAGAATGTGAGAAATGATGTTTTTTAAAAGATCCGGAATCCCATCTAAGGCTATGTGCGCACTAGAGCAAAATACCCGCGGATTTGCCGCGGAAATTTCTTGAGAAATGTCTGCAATCTTTGTGCAGACATTTCCCATGAAATTCTATGAGAAAAAAAAAAAGCTGTGCGCACTGGTGCGGATTTTTCTCAAGAAAGTTTCTTGAGAAAAGTTTCTCGAGAAAGTTTCTTGAGAAAATGAACATGTCCATTAAATCCGCAGGTATCCCGTGGATTTCTGCAGTACAGACTGTAAAAATCCGCAGGGAACCACCCGCGGGAAAATCGCGGCAAATCCGCGGTAAATCCGCGGCTAATCCGCGGCAAATCCGCATGCGGTTTTGCCGCGGATTTTTTCCGGAGGTCAGCAAATCTTCACTCCCAGAAGTTTCTCGAGAAGATTTTCTCGAGAAACTTCACATCTCTAGTGCGCACATAGCCTAAGCCAATGTGTAGCACCGCTAAGGTTGGGTTTGGAGAAAGGCGGAGACTAGTAACCTCATGGATTAGATTGAACACCTCCTGCCAGAAGTTAGATAACTTAGGGCAAAACCACCACATATGACATAAGGTGCCCCTGTGGTTGCAGCCCCTCCAGCACAGTGGTGACACATGTGGGGAAAAAGAAGCCAGTTTAGTAGGGGAGTTGTACCACCTCAGATGAACCTTTTTTAATTGCTCTATATGATTGAGACAAGAAGAGAACTTGTGGATCCATTTTGAGGCCGCGAACCATTCTTGCGGCGGAAGCGGAGAAGCTAGATCTTTTTCCCATTTGAGCATATACGGCAATTGTTTGTCCGGTTGTGGGGAGTTTAGCATATTATGGATATATGAAAGGCCTTTGATTTTGCTATTTTGAAAGAATTTTTTAATTGAGGCGTGGTCAGCTGTCGTGGGAGCCGGGAGATGAGGAGCGGACTGAAGAAAGTGACGTATTTGAAAAAACTGGAATAGACTGTGTCGGGGAAGGTTAAATTTATCACACATTTCTGAGTACGGGAGTAGGACGCCTTCTCTATAGAGATCTGCTAGGGTGATTGGACCTCCACGTGTCCAGGCGGCAAGATTCAAGTTCGGAATGAAGGCTTCTAGCGATCTAAGGGGAATGCTGGGACCTAAAGCATGTGACACTGGCTTGCTCCACAAGGACCAAGCTTTCTTTAGAGCTGCTGTGGTGGGTAGAAGATCGCCGGGGGGCGAAGGGGTTAGGAGCAGGGAGTCTATGAATTGTTTAGGGGAGTGGACCTGTGCCCAGGTGTACTCAATCTGTAACCATCTTAAGTCTGAATCATTCCTCCACCAATCTCGAGCCGGTTCCAGGATAGCGGCTCTGTGGTATGTTAGAATATTAGGAATACCCATTCCTCCACCACTTAACGGGGCATGCATGCATCTCAGGGCTATTCTAGGTTTTTTCCCAGCCCATATAAATTTACTCATTAGCGAATGAATTTTGGTGAGATACCGTTGCGGAATTGTTAGGGGCAGGCACCGAAGTAAGTAGATAATTTTTGGGAGGCAGATCATTTTAAAGGTCTGCATTCTCGCCACCCAAGAGAGCGGGAGAAGAGAAAGGCGAGTAAGTTCTCTATCCAGTGAGGTGTGCAGGGTCAGCAGATTTTTCCGGATCACGGAGTGTAGCGGGGCCAGTATAATACCCAGGTAGGGGATACCCTCGTCTTCCCATTTGAAAGGGTAAAGATGAGAAAGAGTGGCTCTAGTTGAGGCGGGCAGGAAGAGCGGAAAAATTAAGGACTTGGTAATATTAAGCTTGTAATACGAGACTTGAGCGAAGGAGGACAGGATCTCCATTACGTGTTTTAGGGACACCTCTACATTAGTGCAGGATAAAATCACATCATCCGCATATAGACTGATCACATGGTTTGTACTCCCCACTCGAATCCCCGAGATCCGAGGGCATTCACGGATAGTCTGCGCCAGAGGCTCTATAGCAAGGGCATAGATGATAGGGGAGAGCGGACACCCCTGGCGTGTCCCATTGGATAATTCAAAACTCCGAGATATAAATCCGGATGCCAGAACTTTGGCGTTAGGGTTAGAGTATAGTGCCATTATGGCGGAAAGTATGGGGCCTTCAAATCCAAACTTGGCCAGTACAGATTTCAGATATCCCCAGTGCACCCTGTCAAACGCCTTCTCTGCGTCCAAGGACAGGAATACACTGGGGATTTTCCTCCCCTTAGCCACCGCAATCAGGTCCAGCATACGTCTCGTCCCATCTTTCGCCTGCCTCCCCGCCACAAACCCCACTTGATCCGGGGAAATCAGTGATGGAAGGACTTTATGTATTCTAGCTGAGATTATTTTGGCGTATAATTTTAAGTCGCAGTTTAGGAGGGATATTGGCCTGAAGTTTCCTGGTGATGTAGGGGGTTTTCCTGGCTTTGGCAGGGTAGTTATAATGGCCTCTAGATTATTTGGTGAAATATCTGCTGTGGCTCGCCAAGAGGAGAAAAGTCTCAGGAGGAAAGGAGACAGGGTTTCAGTGAATTGCCTATAATAGGAGTTAGTGAGGCCGTCTGGGCCTGGAGCTGAATTTCTTTTGGCTGTGATCACCGCCTGGCGAACCTCTTCCAGGGAGAAAGGGGAATTTAGTTGCTCTAGATGTACTGTAGATAACCGAAGAAGATTAATATTGTTTAAGAAGGAATTAATTGCCGATTGGGTAGGCTTTGGGGCAGTGGGGTCATTTTTAAGGTTGTAGAGAGACTGATAAAAATCAGCGAATGCATTGGCTATTTCCGTTGGGTTGCGTATTGTGGCATTAGAACCCGTCACGAGGTATTCAATTTTGTTTTGCATTTCTCGTTTTTTAACCCTCCTGGCTAGTAAGGCACCCGCCCTGTCACCCATCATATAGTACCGCTGTTTGAGGGATCTTAAATTTTTCTCATAGTCTACCATCAGCAATTGGCGGAGCTGTGTTCTTAGTTTCCTGAGTTCGTCAGATGTTGACATGTTTGGGGCAGATTTATTGTGGGCTTCTAAAAGCGCTATGTGGGACAGTAGAGCTTTGGAAGTTGCCTGACGCCTCCTTTTCTCCCTAGTGGCAATTTTGATGAATGACCCCCTAATAAAGGCCTTGTGTGCAGACCATAGCGTTTCCTCTGTCACCGCCTTGTTGTCATTAAATTTAAAAAACTCTGCGAGGTCGGCCTGCAACTCCTCAGAGAGTTGTCTACAGGCCAGGAGGGAGTCATTCATGCGCCACCGGGTAAAAACGGGCGTGCGGCTTTGCTCCTGGACTGTCAGGTATATGGGGGCATGGTCCGACCAAGCTATAAGTCCAATTTTTGAATCTGAGCAATCCAAAATAAGTGAGCTTTCAACCAGAAAGTAGTCCAATCTGCTGTATGAGGTGAACCGAGGTGAGAAGAATGTGTAGTCCCTCTCATTTGCATGTTGGTATCTCCATATATCATGGAGATGCCTTTCTGAAATTATTGTGCTCATTTCCTTCCTCTTTACAGCAGTATTGGAGCAATCCAGAGTGCTGGACATTAACATGTTAAAATCCCCGCAGATTATTTGCTTACCCTCTGTAACGGCTGAAAGCTTGGAAAGAAACCTCCGCAGAAAGCTGATCTGACCAGAGTTGGGGGCGTAAAGGGTTGCAATAGTATACTTAGATCCATTTATGGAGCAATTAATAATGGCGTATCTACCTTCAGGGTCTAAATGTTGGGAATGTAGTGTGAACGCAACAGTATTTTTTACACAAATGAATACTCCAGCCTTTTTTTTTTTCCCACAAGCCAGCAGTATGAAAGGAAATTTAGCATTATTTAACCTGTGCGAGTCCCCCTGGAGGAGATGAGACTCTTGACCACAAATCACGTCACATTTGGATTTAACCACTTCCCGCCAAAACATGGATCTCTTGGCCAGCGAGTTCAGGCCCCTAACATTTATAGACATACAGTTCAATACCATTGTACATGAAAAAAAATCCCTTGCCTAGAGCTGCGGGGGGAGAAAGGAAGGTTAGGCAGGAAAGAGATAACACTGACAACATTAACATCACTAACATTACTGATGTAGGGAGCATCAGTCCACATAGAAAAAAGCCCAAAAAGGGGGCCTGCGGTATGGTGGAAATGTACCGCCATGGGGGCTCAGGGTCCTGGTTGAACAGAACCAGCGGACCTTAAAAGTAGCAACTAAGTCTCAGCCGCGACTCAGACATATCACATAACTCACGCGACGGACCAATCTTCATTCACTTTATCCCTTTGGGATGATCCTGTGGCTCTTGGACATCTGGCCGGGAGATTTGCCATGTTCCATGAGGATAGGAGCTTTGCCAACTGTTGTGGGGAATGGCAGACGTGGGTGTTTCCTGCTCGGAAAAGCAGGATCTTTACAGGGAAACCCCATCTATAGGATATAGCTTCATCCCTGAGAATTTTGGTATAAGGGGCAAATTCCCTCCTTTTTGCCAGGGTTCCTGCAGACAGATCCGGAAAAATGGACAGGTGCTGGAATTGCTCAGACAGAGGCGGCCTCCTTCTCAGGGCTTGCAGCAGGGCTTCTTTGGTCTTGTAAAAGTGCAGGCGAGCCAAAGTGTCCCGGGGGGCATCAGCACTGAGGGATTTAGGCTTAGGGACTCTGTATTCTGTCCACCAGGAAATCAGTTGCAGACAGGTCTGGGAGCAGCTCCTGCAGCAAGGAGCCTAGAAAGCTCTGCAGCCCCTTGTCTGGTATGGCCTCTGGAATTCCTCTGATTCTTATGTTGTTTCTGCGGGACCTGTCCTCTAAATCCAAGACCTTGGTATGGAGCTTTTGCACTTGTTCCTCCAGTGCTGCATTAGCATCAATGAGGCTATTGTGTGACTTTGTCAGCTCCTGCATTTTAGTTTCAATGTGTGCTGTGCGACTGCCTATGGCAGTGACATCTCCCCTCAGCTCAGCCACCATATCTTTCCAATCCTGCTGCAGTGATGAGCGGAGGGCACTGAGCAGTTTCTGCATGGTACCTTTGGTAAGCGGTATATCTGCAGCGTCTGTGTCCAAGTCTGGGCCTGCTGTGGATCCCCTCCTGGATGAGCGTGAGGAAGCTGTGGAGGAGGATGCTGCTGCCATTTTCCCTCGTCCCGTGCTGGAGAAGAAGTCTGTAACTTTCGCCGGGGACGGCTTCTTCTGGGACTTTCCCCTTGGCATGCCACGTTCCTGGGTACCTCCGCAGCACTTTCCCCCCGTGTGCAGAGAGATTGGTGCCACTGGTGAGCCGCAGTGAGCCGGTTAGGAGTCGAGGTGGCTGGAGCTCAGCAGCTAGGTGACCGGTGCCATTAGCAAGCAGGCCACGCCCCTATCTCCCAGTCTTTTGCCGACTCCATGGGACTTCTGTCCAGGACTCTGCTGAACATGCATCAGCCCCCTTCACAGGGTGCCTCTGCTGCTAGGGGTCCCTCAGGACCGGAGCTCACAGAGGATTCATCATCAGGTCCCAGACCCCGTCCTCCTGAGAAGAGACGTAGGGTTCCCTCTCCTTCATCCTCCCGCGGCTCTGATTCAGGAGCTGACTCGCAGGACGAGGAGGATGCCTTTACAGGGGGCTCGGAGGCTAACTCCATGTGCCCCATTGATCTGTCCGAGAGTGACTCAGATGTTAGTGATTTGATTGCGTCCATTAATTCAGTAATGGATCTCAATCCGCCAGTATCAGAGGAACAACCCTCTCTGGCAGAAAAGCACCAGTTTACCTTGCCTAAGAGGACAAAGAGTGTGTTCTTTAACCACTCCAGTTTTCAGGCCGCTGTGACCAAGCCCAGGGCCTGTCCTGACAAGCGCTTCCCAAAGCGTGGTTCTGATGACCGCTTTCCCTTTCCACCTGAGGTGGTCAAGGAGTGGGCTCATTCCCCAAAGGTAGACCCTCCGGTGTCTAGACTCTCAGCTCGGACCGTTGTCGGTGGCTGATGGCACCTCCCTTAAGGATTCCACTGACCGCCAGATTGATCTTCTGGCCAAATCTGTGTATGAAGCGGCGGGGGCCTCGTTCTCCCCGACTTTTGCAGCAGTGTGGGCTCTCAAAGCCATCTCTGCTTCTCTAGAGGAGATGCATTCCCTCACCAGGGACTCTATGCCCGAAATGGTTGCTTTAACTTCCCAAGCTTCAGCTTTTTCATCCTATGCCATGTCTGCCATGCTGGAGACTTCTCACCGCACTGCGGTGGCTTCGGCTAATTCCCTCGCTATCCGCAGGATCTTGTGGCTTCGAGAGTGGAAGGCAGATGCTTCTTCAAAGAAGTACCTTGCTGGACTCCCTTTTGCTGGGTCCCGGCTGTTCGGTGAACAGCTGGATGAAATTATTAAGGAAGCTACTGGCGGGAAGAGTACTTCCATGCCACAAACCAAAACCAGGAAACCTGTCCAGGGTAGGAATCAGTCGAGGTTTCGTTCCTTTCGTTCCTCCAACTGGTTGTCCTCTAAGCCCTCGGCCTCGTCCGCTAACTCAGCCAAGGACCAGAAATCCAACTGGCGCCCAAAAGCGCGTCCACAAAAGACCGCAGGAGGAGCTGCCACCAAGGCAGCCTCCTCGTGACTATCTGTCCGCGCCAGCAACGTCCTTAGTCGGTGGCAGGCTCTCCCACTTTGGCGACGCATGGTTTCAACACGTCTCCGATCAGTGGGTGAGGGATATCATCTCCCACGGCTACAGGATAGAATTCTCTTCCAGCCCGCCAAACAGATTTTTTCTCTCAACTCCCCCCTGCTCCAAGGCCGCGGCCTTCTCTCAGGCCGTGGCATCCTTGCAGTCCAACGGAGTAATTGTACCGGTTCCCGCCCGAGAACGGTTCAGAGGTTTCTACTCAAATCTCTTCCTAGTCCCCATAAAGGACGGTTCCTTCCGGCCCATCCTGGATCTCAAGCTTCTCAACAAGCATGTTCAGGTGCGGCATTTTCGCATGGAGTCTCTGCGATAAGTCATTGCCTCAATGACCCAAGGGGATTTCCTGGCATCCATCGACATCAGAGATGCCTATCTGCATGTGCCAATTGCAGTTTCACACCAGCGTTGGCTACGTTTTGCAATCGGAGAGGAACATTTCCAATTCGTGGCTCTCCCCTTCGGGTTGGCCACGGCCCCTCGGGTATTCACCAAGGTCATGGCAGCAGTGATTGTGGTTCTGCACCTACAGGGGTTGGCAGTGATTCCTTACCTGGACGACCTTCTAGTCAAGGCTACGTCCAGTGCAGACTGTCAGCGGAGTGTCTCGCTAACTCTCTCCACTCTAGGTCAATTCGGGTGGCTGGTCAATCTGCCCAAATCCACTCTGACTCCGACCCAGAGTCTCACGTACCTAGGGATGCAGTTCGAGACTTTGCCGGCACTTGTGAAGTTGCCCTTAGTCAAACAGCAGTCCCTCCAACTGTAGGTGCGCTCTCTACTGAGGCCCCGCCGTTATACCCTCAGGCGTCTGATGCAGGTGCTGGGTCAGATGGTGGCGTCAATGGAGGCTGTTCCCTTTGCCCAGTTCCATCTGCGTCCCCTGCAGCTGGACATTCTCAGCTGCTGGGACAAGCGGCCTTCCTCCTTGCACAGGTTAGTGGCTCTGTCGCCACAGACCAGGGGCTCCCTTCAGTGGTGGCTTCGGCCCCTCTCTCTGTCCCATGGGCGCTCCTTTCTGGCCCCGTCCTGGGTGATCCTCACCACGGATGCCAGCCTATCCGACTGGGGAGCGGTATGTCTCCACCACCGAGCGCAGGGCACTTGGACTCCGTCCGAATGAGCCCTCTCGATCAATGTGCTGGAAACCAGAGCCGTGCTCCTGGCTCTCCTAGCTTTTCACCATCTGTTGGCGGGCAGGCACATCCGAGTCCAGTTGGACAACGCGACAGCAGTTGCCTACATCAATCACCAAGGCGGGACACGCAGCCGCCTGGCAATGTTGGAGGTACAACGCATCCTTCAATGGGCGGAGGACTCCAAGTCCACCATATCCGCAGTCCACATCCCAGGCGTGGAAAACTGAGAGGCAGATTATCTCAGCCGTCAAACCGTGGACAGTGGCGAGTGGTCCCTGCACCCGGCAGTTTTTCAGTCAATCTGCCGCAAATGGGGCACTCCGGACGTGGACCTAATGGCATCCCGTCACAACAACAAAGTTCCCGTTTACGTGGCTCGCTCCCACGATCCTCAGGCATTCACCGCGGACGCTCTGGTCCAAGACTGGTCCCAGTTTCGTCTGTCCTACGTGTTTCCCCCTCTAGCTCTCTTGCCCAGAGTCCTGCGCAAGATCAGAATGGAGGGCCGTCGAGTCATTCTCATTGCTCCGGACTGGCCCAGGCGAGCTTGGTACCCAGACCTGCTCCTTCTGTCCGTAGAGGTGCCGTGGCATCTTCCGGACCGTCCAGACCTTCTCTCACAAGGTCCGTTTTTCCGCCTGAATTCTGCGGCTCTCAAATTGACGCCGTGGCTCTTGAGTCCTGGCTCTTGACGGCTTCTGGTATCCCTCCTGAAGTCATCTCCATTATGACTCGGGCCCGTAAGTCTTCCTCCGCCAAGATCTATCACAGGACTTGAAAAATTTTCCTGTCCTGGTGTCGCTCTTCCAGCCATCCTCCTTGGCCATTTTCCTTGCCGACCCTTCTGTCCTTTCTACAGTCCGGTCTGCAGCTGGGACTGTCCCTCAACTCTCTCAAGGGACAAGTGTCAGCTCTGTCAGTGCTGTTCCAGCGGCGTCTCGCCCGGCTGGCTCAGGTCCGCACCTTCATGCAGGGCGCGTCTCACATCATTCCGCCTTTCCGGCGGCCCTTGGATCCCTGGGACCTCAATTTGGTTCTCACGGTTTTGCAGAAACCCCCCTTTGAGCCTCTTAGGGAGGTTTCTTTGCTTCGGCTTTCACAGAAAGTGGTCTTTCTAGTGGCCATAACTTCCCTCAGGAGAGTCTCCGATTTGGTTACGCTCTCTTCGGAGTCACCTTTTTTGGTTTTTCATCAAGACAAGGAGGTTCTTCGTCCGACTCCGGACTTTCTTCCTAAGGTGGTCTCTCCTTTCCACCTTAACCAGGACATTACCCTTCCTTCCTTTTGTCCGGCTCCTGTTCATCGCTTTGAAAAAGCGTTGCATACCCTGGATCTGGTGCGTGCTCTCCGGATCTATCTGTCTCGCACCGCTGCTCTTAGGCGGTGCACTTCTCTTTTTGTGCTAACCACAGGTCGGCACAAGGGCCTCTCTGATTCTAAGCCGACCTTAGCCCGTTGGATTAGGTCGACCATTTCGGACACCTACCAGTGTTCTCAGGTGCCTTCCCCGCCGGGGATCAAGGCACACTCGACCAGAGCTGTCGGTGCCTCTTGGGCTTTCAGGCACCAGGCTACGGCTCAACAAGTCTGTCAGGCTGCCACTTGGACTAGCCTGCATACCTTTTCGAAGCACTACCAAGTGCATGCTCATGCTTCGGCAGATGCGAGCGTGGGCAGACGCATCCTTCAGGCGGCTGTCGCCCATTTGTGAAGTTAGGCTCTGTCTACTTCTTAGTTTTTCTGTTTATTTCCCACCCAGGGACTGCTTTGAGACGTCCCATGGTCTGGGTCTCCCAAAGGAACGATAAAGAAAAAGAGAATTTTGTTACTTACCGTAAATTCTTTTTCTTATAGTTCCGTATTGGGAGACCCAGCACCCTCCCTGTTGCCTGTTGCCAGTTTTCTTGTTCCGTGTGTTATCACCGGCTGTTGTTGTTGTTGTTGACAGAGTCTCCGGTTGTTCCGGCTCTGTTTTTACTTGTGGGTGGCTATTCTCCTTCAGCTTTTGCACTAAACTGGCTAGATCTGGCTCTCCAGGGGGTGTATAAGCTCAGAGGGAGGAGCTACACTTTTAAGTGTAGTACTTTGTGTGTCCTCCGGAGGCAGAAGCTATACACCCATGGTCTGGGTCTCCCAATACGGAACTATAAGAAAAAGAATTTACGGTAAGTAAACAAAATTCTTTTCTTTGTCGCTCCATTGGGAGACCCAGACAATTGGGTGTATAGCTTCTGCCTCCGGAGGCCACACAAAGTATTACACTTTAAAAAGTGTAACCCCTCCCCTCTGCCTATACGGCGATTCAATGGAGTCCACAGTCAGATCAATGGCACCCACCGCCGAGATACCCTGACCTGTGACCCTCCTGAGTCGCTCCACTGCAGTGATACCCCCCGACATCCCGCAGTCAGATCAGTGCACCCGTCACCAGGACACCCCGTCCTCTGATCTCTCACTATCGGCGCCCCAGTAAGCCATATCCACATTGTAAGGTGCACCCCCAGTTTTGAAGGGAGGGGGTAGTGCATCTTATAATCTGGAAAATACGGTAATAGACATTTGGACTCTGACTTTGCATCAGGGCTCTATGTACATAACCTAGATCTATTATGTTTGGGCCCCTGGTGATTTCTACAGTTACAGAACTGCGGAGATCCGTTTTGATCCCTCCGGGATCTGGTACCGCGCTTTTTTCTGATAAGTCTGTATTCATAGTGATACAATCTGCAGCACTGATATATCTCGTGCACTTCCCAGGTCATCGTGGAGAAAGTATCTGGCTCACAAATCGTGGATATCGACAAGAGGAAATACCTGGTCCCCTCCGACATCACCGTGGCTCAGTTTATGTGGATCATCAGAAAACGCATCCAGCTGCCTTCAGAAAAAGCCATCTTCTTGTTTGTAGACAAGACTGTGCCTCAGTCCAGGTGAGAAAAGGACGACGGAGTGTCCGAATTCCTCCAGAAGGGAGGGAGAACGTCTGCCAGCCCCTGGAATCCAGATCAGGGAGGGATGGGGGGGGTCTCGGCATCTTGTGCAATCTGATCAATGATTGACGCGTGATGTTCCAGGGACATGTGCAGAAGTGACACTTGTCCGTAAATAGAGCCAAAGGGGCAGCATCACTTCCCTTGGTGTTAAGGACCCCAGATCGCTGCTGTCTGAATACTTTTCCTTACTTAACTCCTCCATGGTTTAAGTTTAGTTTTTATGCCGTTTCTTGGTGCCAGGACATTGCATCAGATTTCCCTTTAAAAATGGCCGACACGGGCATAGTATGGACAAGCAATACTCTCTGCTACTCATCCTCATGTGGATCAGTACCGTCTTTTTCGTTTTATAAAACGCACCCCAAATTTAAAGGTAAAAAAAATAAAAGTGGGGTCCGTCTTATACTCCGGTGTTGTCTTACCGGAGGGGGCAGCAGCGGTGGTGGAGCGGGGTCACAGGAGGCAGAGGTTGTGCTGACAGCGGCGGGTCAGTAGTGGAGCAGGCCAGTGCAAAGTGTGTCCCAGTCTGTCCGCAGTCCCGGAGCGGCGCATGCGCAGTTGGTGCTCTCATCCAAGAGCTCCATCTGCGCACGTGCTGACTCCCAGCACCGCCGGCCCAGAGTGGCAGCCGGCCGCCCGCCGGCCCAGAGTGGCAGCCGGCCGCCCGCCGGCCCAGAGTGGCAGCCGGCCGCCCGCCGGCCCAGAGTGGCAGCCGGCCGCCCGCCGGCCCAGAGTGGCAGCCGGCCGCCCGCCGGCCCAGAGTGGCAGCCGGCCGCCCGCCGGCCCAGAGTGGCAGCCCCCCATCGGTAAACTACATTCCGTTTATAAGACGCACCCCTCATTTTCCTCCTAAATTTTTGGGAGGAAAAATGCATCTTCTAATCCGAAAAATGCGGTAATTGTTTCCTCTCTTCTTTTGTTCCCCTGCAGTCTTACCATGGGACAGCTGTACGAGAAAGAAAAAGACGAGGACGGCTTTTTGTACGTGGCGTACAGCGGAGAGAACACGTTCGGCTTTTAGACACATATTGACGGCTTGTGAATCTTGTAAATAATGTCAGTGGTTTTAACACGATGTGTACGTCCCCGCCCCGTAGGTTAGGTGCATATTAACTGGACGCCTTCTTTTTGTCTTTCTTTTCCCCGTCTCGTCCTCCCCTCTTCGTCTGACGTTTTTTATTTTTAAATGTAATTTATTTTTTCCGTGCTTTGTGAAGAACCCACTTTACTGCCAAAGACGCCGGCGATGTATTGTGTATTAAAATAAAATAAATAAAAATAATCAGTGGCCAATTCCTTTGGCAGTGAAGTGGTTAAATTATAGTATTTAGCGGTGGGGTTCTGTGACCGCACTTGTAGCATTCATCATATATATATATATATTTTTCGGACTTTGTTTACATGGTTCTGTCATTTTGCTGACCTTCGCTATAAGACACAGACTATTAGTGGTTGGTGTTGTAATCCGTAATTACCGGTATGTAATATTCACCTTTACAAATTCCTGCAAATAAAACCATTCAGCCCATTACTTCTCGTGTTGGTGACCACGGTAAGTGTTTTTTTCACGCGGTGGCGGTTTACAGTCCTATACACGCGTTTCCGGACCAGAACTGCCCGAGAGTCGTCTTCGTGGATGAGGCTTTCAGTTCTGATCAGGAGACTGGGACCTGGAATTTTGACCAGATTGTAAAATACGGTGCGGAGTAATGAATAGGACCCGCAGCACAGAGTATTTTAGGAGACGCTTGCAAGGATCTTGTGCAACAAGGACGGGATTGTTCAGGACAATACATGACCTACTGGAATTCACGGATCCCCCCCCCAAGGTTTTTGCCGCTCCGTCCGGGATGTCCACCCGCGGTCTCAGCTGAAGTTCAGGTAATCTCGAGGCGTTCGGATCCAGGATGTAAATACCTGTTCTCGGAGCTGCCTCCAGGCCTCCTGGTAACTCACAGCAGCATCCTTGTAATCGCAGTACGTAGTCAATCCCCTGGAAGTAAAAAAAAAAAAAAAAGAAAAAAAAAGGATAAAATATGGTATAAGGTTTGGGAGCAAAACAGGACAAACCATAAGGATAAAGACACTTGGCGAGTAAAACGGTCCGAGTGGAAGGTGATAAAAAAAAAAAAAAAAAAAAAAAAAATCGCATTCCACCTGGACCCATGTTACTTTATGGGACCGTTCCAATCTGTGGTTTTTTTTTTTCTTTCTCAGCATGCTTCGATCCGTATTCACTCACACCCATACAAGTCTATGGGGGGGGGGGTGTGAAACATCGCACTGCACTCGGATGACACCAGAGTGCAGTGCGATAATTGCATCAGCTGAAAATGAAGGAGATAGGGAGATTAATCCCTCACTCTCCTCCATAGCTATGATCCGATCGCAGGATTAGATTACACTTGCAGTATAGCGGGAGCAGAGTCGCATATGATGCGATCACGCTAGTGTATCCTTAATCCCCAAGTCATTATTCCCTGCTATATAGAAAATCTGGGTGACTGGTTATTATGGATGATGTCCTCCAGCTTTCTCACAGGACTTCTTTATTTTTTTTTTATACAGCGCTAACACATTCTGCAGCGCTTTACATACATCAGGAACACTGTCCCCATTGGGGCTCACAATCTAAATTCCCTATCTGTATATCTTTGGAGTGTGGGAGGAAACCAGAGAACCCGGAGGAAACCCACGCAATCACGGGGAGAACATACAAACTCCTTGCAGATGGTGTCCTTGGTGGGATTTGAACCCAGGACCCAAGCGCTGCAAGACTACAGTGCTAACCACTGAGCCACCCAGGACAACTCTGCTTACTCTTCTGGCAGCTTCTCATCTCCCTAAGAACAAAGGGGGTCAAGCATATCGGGAGCGTTTGGAGACCGCGCGCGCGCGCGCGCGCGCCCCCCCCCCCCCCCCAAACACATTAGTCACCTGCTTCTGCCAAGATCAGTGTGTATGGAAACCCTAAGTTGTCCATCATATGTCGCCTCCTTGTCTTTCATTGGCACGATCAATGGACGCCAATGTGTTGCTATAACAGGTAGGGGTCTGCTGAAGACCCCCGTGTCGATCATTACAGTACTATTGTGAAAACAGCCCATAGGAGGCTGTGATTTCTTCTACATGCAGCAGACTGTGATTAGACTATTGCAGGTTCATGTCCACTAAGGGGACTATTCAATACAGTACAAGGTAAAAATGAAAATGAAAATGAAAAAATATAAAAGTTCAAATTGCCCCCCCCCCTATAAAAAAAAATAAATAAATACATATTTGGTATCGCTGCATTCGTCAAGTCCGATCTATCAAAATATAAAATAATCAGATGTAAACGACAACTGAAAAAAAGATCAATACATCAGAATAGTGGTTTAATTTTTTTGGTTGCAACAACGGAAAAAAAAAACCCCTCACAGTCTCATCACAAAAATTGGAAATGTTACAGCCCACAAAAAATGGCGACACAAGGAAAAAAAAAATAAATTATATATACCGTATTTTTCGGATTATATGACGCACTTTTCCTCCCAAACATTTTGGAGGAAAATGAGGGTTGCATCTTAAAATACGAATATAGCGTTACCTGGGGGTCCTGTCTGTGCCGCGATCGGGTGCCTGTGGCTGCGTGCAAGAGGCTGGGTACCTGTGCTTGCAAGCGGGCGGCAGTCTGGTACCTGTGGGCCGGCACAGACAGGCACCCGGCTGCCGCCCGCACGCATCCACAGGCACCCGGCTGCCGCCCGCCCGCAGGGTGGGCGGGCACCCTGCTGGAGTGGCTGCCACTCTGCGTGCGGGTGGCTGTGCAGCAGGTTACCCAGTTTGTCCGCAGTCCCAGTTTCAAATGATGACACCAGGAGCGGGCGCGTGCGCAGATGGAGCTCTTGGATGAGAGCTCATTCTCCGCATGCGCCGCTCCAGGCGCCATCGGTGACATCAGGACTACAGAGCATATCACCGCTGCAGCCAATCACACTGATTAACGGAAGCCAAAATTATGTTGGGTCTTTTTTTACATTTGGAGACCCTTTAAGACTTGTCTGAATTTTTATAAACCTGAAGGAATAAGAAAAGTGAAGGTTTGTTGTACAAGTAGTAGATGAGGCCTGATGTGGGCACCATTACTTGTGTACAGGAGGATCCGCGCTCCTTTACTCTGGCATTACTTTACAGCAGTGCTGCAAACATTGTCATGCTGGGTGTGAATAGGGCGTAACTCATCCAGTCCACCACTTCTGTGGGGAATTTCATGCACCCATTTTTTGCTCATTCAACTTTGATGTGGTCTGTAGCCGTGAATCAGCCGAGAGAAGCTCAGAATAAAAGTCACATTCTCCCATGCAACCTGAAAGCGCTCACTGATGGATTCTCAGTTAACTCATTCTACAGCCAGAGGCAATAGAAACTATGTTTAGCCCCAAATGCATGCATTTACAGTCATATGAAAAAGTTTGGACACCCCTATTAATGTGAACCTTTTTCTTTATAACAATTTGGGGTTTTGCAGCAGCTATTTCAGTTTCTTATATCTAATAACTGATGGACTGAGGAATATTTCTGGATTGAAATGAGGTTTATTGTACTAACAGAAAATGTGCAATCCGCATTTAAACTAAATTTGACCGGTGCAAAAGTATGGGCACCGCAACATAAAAGTGACATTAATGGGGCAGGGGCCTGTATAGTGCCGTGCGTTCTGCCTCTCACCGTCCAGTTCTGTGCTCTGCTGCTCAGGTCTATAAGGTCTTTTCTTGGAGAGAAAAGAGGAGAATGAAGCCAGCCCTTGAACTGCTGCATCCATCACTTGTGCTGCACCTGATCTTACAGGGCAACTAAGCAGCAGGTACTTATATCTGTGTGTGCTGTGCATACGGCGCGTGCGTGTGCTGTGCATACGGCGCGTGCGTGTGCTGTGTATACGGCGCGTGCGTGTGCTGTGTATACAGCGCGTGCGTGTGCTGTGTATACGGCGCGTGCGTGTGCTGTGTATACGGCGCGTGCGTGTGCTGTGTATACGGCGCGTGCGTGTGCTGTGTATACGGCGTGTGTGACTGTGTGCTGTGTATATGGTGTGTATGTGTGCTGTGTTTGTTGTGTTTGGCACTTAATAAAGTTTCATATTGTGAGGTTTATTGGTATATCTAATTCCTGGTGTGCATATGTTTACCTGCAGAGCTTTTTTTCTTCTCCTTATGTACTGTGTATACGGCATGTTGAGTGCTGTGTATGGCTTGTGTGTGTATCTCCTGGGTCTGAGCCTCTCTTTTTTGTTCATTTTCTGTAAGACCAACATTTTTAAAAGGGCCACTGACAGATACAATTGCTCCAGCGGTCACTTAGTACACAAAGGAGTGTTCCTCTCTGCTGCACTAAGCCACCGCTGGACCTAAACAATAATTCGCTGTAAAATAATAAAATAGATAATTGACATAACTGACAATGCGTTGTGTGACATGTCCAATATTCCAGCTTCTTTCTTCTGCGAATGCCTCAAAGCTGGCATTCTCTCAACATCAGGTGGGAAGAATGCCAGCTTCCAGTCATGCGCAGGAAAAAGAAGAAGCCAGACTGCTGGACTGATGTCATGCATCGCAAGTTCACAATGTAAGTTATTTATTTGATTTTTTTACTGCTAATTACCATTGTTTCAGTCCAGTTGTGGCTTTATACAGCAGGGAGGAGCATTCCTTGCTGTACTAAGTGAACATTGGAGCGATTGATCTGTCAATGGCCCTTTAAACATATTGTACGGCTCTCGCGGAATTATATTTCAAAATATGTGGCGTTTACGGCTCTCTTAGCCAAAAAGGTTCCTGACCCCTGCTCTAGTGGCTTCCTGTAGCTTTTAATGAGTTCCTGGATCCTGGATGAAGGTAGATTTGACTATTCCTATTTACAAAATAATTCCAGTTCAGTTAAGTTTGATGGTCGCCGAGCATGGACAGCCACTTCACATCATCCCACAGATTTTCAATGATATTCAGGTCTGGGGACTGGGATGGCCATTCCAGAACATTGTAATTGTTCCTCTGCATGAATGCCTGAGTAGATTTGGAGCGGTGTTTTGGATCATTGTCTTGCTGAAATATCTACAATATCTACCTGCATAACTACAACTTCGTCACTGATTCTTGCACATAATTGTCAAGAATCTGCTGATACTGAGTTGAATCCATGCGACTCTCAACTTTAACAAGATTCCCGGTGCCGGCATTGGCCACACAGCCCCAAAGCATGATGGAACCTCCAGCAAATTTTACTGTGGGTAGCAAGTGCTTTTGCTGGAATGCCGTGTTTTTTTGCCTCCATGCATAACGCCTTTTGGTATGACCAAACAACTCAATCTTTGTTTCATCAGTCCACAGGACCTTCTTCCAAAATGTAACTGGCTTGTCCAAATGTGCTTTTGCATACCTCAGGCGACTGTTTGTGGCGTGCTTGCAGAAACGGCTTCTTTCGCATCACTCTCCCATACAGCTTCTTCTTGTGCAACGTGCGCTGTATTGTTGACCGATGCACATGGACACCATCTGCAGCAAGATGATGCTGCAGGTCTTTGGAGGTGGTCTGTGGATTGTCCTTGACTGTTCTCACCATTCTTCTTCTCTGCCTTTCTGATATTTTTCTTGGCCTGCCACTTCTGGGCTTCACAAGAACTGTAGCTGTGTTCTTCCATTTCCTTACTATGTTCCTCACAGTGGAAACTGACAGTTTAAATCTCTGGGACAGCTTTTTGTACCTTCTCCTGAACAACTATGTTGAATAATCTTTGTTTTCAGATCATTTGAGAGTTGTTTTGAGGAGCCCATGATGCCACTCTTCATAGGAGATTCAAATAGGAGAACAACCTGCAAGTGGCCACCTTAAATACCTTTTCTCATGATTGGATACACCTGCCTATGAAGTGCAAAGCTCAATGAGGTTACAAAACCAATTCAGTGCTTTAGTAAGTCAGTAAAAAGTAGTTAGGAGTGTTAAAATCAAGAAGTTGATAAGGGTGCCCATACTTTTGCACTGGTCAAATTTTGTTTAAATGCGGATTGCACATTTTCTGTTAGTACAATAAACCTCATTTCAATCCAGAAATATTCCTCAGTCCATCAGTTATTAGATATATGAAACTGAAATAGCAAAAACCCAAATTGTTATAAAGAAAAAAGATTCACATTAATAGGGGTGCCCAAACTTTTTCATATGACTAAGTAAAAAAAAAAAAAATCAACTTTTAGATCATTGTGCGCTGTCAGTGAATGACTGATACAGCAGCAGGTTACATCCAGGTTTACGTTTTTACAGACAGATTTGCGAGCAGGACGTTGGGCGAAACTGGTTTTTCAGTCTGACACATGCACCTCAATTAAAAGTCAGCAAATATTAAATTATTGAATCTATGTTGTCTCTGGTTGCAGTAAAGCAATCCCACGTCTTTCTGGCAATAGCTGGTTCATTCATAGAGCGGCCTCTGAGTAATCCCGACACCAGGGCTGGACCCTACTACAGACATTACCAGACGTTTCCTGGCACCGCTGCCGGACCAGACGTCTGCCGGGGATGATGGAGCCCAATCCTCAGAGTTTGGACGAAAAAGCTACAACCAAGAAGACTGCTTATTTTCCGTCATGATGTGTAATCCCCTCTACGAGGAGCTCCATGGGTGTCCGACCACTCCTCACACACCACAGAGTTAAAGGGGTCACTGGGTTTTCTGTAATTACAGCTTACCTTGCATCTCGGTTTCTCACCTTTTGTAGGATCTCGGCTACTTCCTAGGTCCGTGCTCCACAAAAGAGTTTACGGTGGCGTCATGTCACCAGCGCTGTGTATGGAGGGGGCTGGCTGACATGTTGGCCAGTCCCATCATACAGCCATAAAGCCTCTCATTAAACAATTAAAGTGAAGCTGTCAGGACTTGGAGGGTATCAAAAGTGGACAATCCCTTTAAAAAGGAACCTGTCACCGGATGTTTATAATACTTACCTAAGGGTCAGATGGGCGTCTCCATTCTCTGGGTCCTGCACCTCCTCTTTCGGCCATCTTTGTCCTCTTTCTGAAGCCGGGGTGCATAACGCATCCTACGTCATCTACACTCGCCGACATTGAGGTTCTGCAGAGGCGCACTTTGATCTGTCCTGAGGTCATGCACATGCACACTACAATGCTTTGATGTCAGGGCAGATCAAAGTATTGTAGTGCGCATGCGCAGGGCCTCAATGTTGGCTAGTGTGGATGACGTAGGATGCGATATTCACCCCGGCTTCAGAAGAAAGATGGCCGAAAGAGGAGGCGCCGCACCCGGAGAACAGAGACACCAATCCGACCCTTAGGTATTATAAACATCCGGTGACAGGTTCCCTTTAAGGCAAGTTAAAGAAGGGAATTTTGTTACTTACCGTAAATTCCTTTTCTTCTAGCTCCTATTGGGAGACCCAGACGATTGGGTGTATAGCTACTGCCTCCGGAGGCCACACAAAGCATTACACTAAAAAGTGTAAGGCCCCTCCCCTTCTGGCTATACACCCCCAGTGGGATCACTGGCTCACCAGTTTTAGTGCAAAAGCAAGAAGGAGGAAAGCCAATAACTGGTTTAAACAAATTCACTCCGAAGTAACGTCGGAGAACTGAAAACCATTCAACATGAACAACATGTGTACCCGAAAACAACCAAAAATCCCGAAGGACAACAGGGCGGGTGCTGGGTCTCCCAATAGGAGCTAGAAGAAAAGGAATTTACGGTAAGTAACAAAATTCCCTTCTTCTTCGGCGCTCCATTGGGAGACCCAGACGATTGGGACGTCCAAAAGCTGTCCCTGGGTGGGTAAAGAAATACCTCATGTTAGAGCTGCAAGACAGCCTTCCCCTACGGGGAGGCAACTGCCGCCTGCAGGACTCTTCTACCTAGGCTGGCGTCCGCCGAAGCATAGGTATGCACCTGATAATGTTTGGTGAAAGTGTGCAGACTCGACCAGGTAGCTGCCTGGCACACCTGTTGAGCCGTAGCCTGGTGCCGTAATGCCCAGGACGCACCCACGGCTCTGGTAGAATGGGCCTTCAGCCCTGAAGAAACCGGAAGCCCAGTAGAACGGTAGGCTTCAAGGATTGGTTCCTTGATCCATTGAGCCAGGGTGGATGTTGCAGCCTGCGATCCCTTGCGCTGACCAGTGACAAGGACAAAGAGTGCATCCGAGCGGCGCAGGAGCGCCGTGCGGGAATGTAGATTCTGGGTGCTCTACACCCGATCCAACAATGCAAAGCCATTACATATCGATGAAATGGAGAAAAGGAAGGTAAGGAGATATCCTGATTGTGATAAAAAGGGGATACCACCTTAGGGAGAGACTCTGGGATCGGACGCAGCACTACCTTATCTTGGTGAACACCAG
The DNA here is from genome assembly GCF_048569485.1 of Anomaloglossus baeobatrachus. Lineage (NCBI taxonomy): Eukaryota > Metazoa > Chordata > Amphibia > Anura > Aromobatidae > Anomaloglossus > Anomaloglossus baeobatrachus. The sequence goes on along the minus strand of NC_134362.1, from coordinate 192,178,678 downwards.
GAAGGGAGCTCTGGATGACCGCGCTGCTAGTTCTGACACTCTCCGAAGAGACGTGACCGCTACCAGAAAGGCCACTTTCTGTGAAAGTCGAGAAAGTGAAAACAACCCTCAGAGGCTCGAAGGGCGGCTCCTAGAGAGCAATTAATACCCTGTGCAGATCCCATGGGTCTGACGGCCTCTTGTACGGAGGGACAATGTGATAATTCCCCTGCAGGAACGTGCGTACCTGAGGAAGTCGTACTAGGCGCTTCTGAAAGAATACCGACAGCGCTGCGACTTGTCCTTTAAGGGAGCCGAGCGACAAACCTTTTCCCAATCCAGATGCAGGAAGGGGGGAAAAAGGAGACAATGCAAATGGCCAGGGAGACACTCCCTAAGCAGAGCACCAAGATAAGAATAACTTCCACGTCTTGTGGGAGATTTTGGCAGACGTCGGCTTCCTAGCCCGTCTCATGGTGGCAATGACGTCTTGAGATAATCCTGAAGACGCTAGGATCTCGGACTCGATGGCCACACAGTCCGGATCAGGGCCGTAGAATTCAGTGGAAAAAACGGCCCTTGGGACAGTAAGTCTGGCCGGTCTGAGAGTGCCCACGGTTGGCCAACCGTGAGATGCCACAGATCCGGGACCACGACCTCCTCGGTCAGTCTGAGACGACGAGGATGGCGCGGCGGCCAGCGGAGCTGAGCTTGCGTAGCACTCTGGGCAACAGTGCCAGAGTAGGAAACACATAGGGTAGCTGGAACTGCGACCAATCCTGAACTAGGGCGCCTGCCGCCAGAGCTCTTTGCTCGTGAGACCGCGCCATGAAAATCGGGATCTTGTTGTTGTGCCGAGACGCCATTAGGTCGACGTCCGGCATCCTCCAGCGGGTACAGAGTTCCTGACACCATACTGGGTGCAGAGGCCATTCCCCTGCGTCCATGCCCAGGCGACTGAGGAAGTCTGCTTCCCAATTTTCTACGCCCGGGATGTGAACTGCGGATATGGTGGATGCTCTGTCCCCCACCCACATCAGAATCCGCCGGATTGCCTGGTAGGCTTGGCGATGCGTGTTCCGCCTTGGTGGGCGATGTCTGCCACCGCTGTGGAATTGTCCGACTGAATTCGGATCTGTTTTCCTTCCAGCCACTGCTGGAAGGCTTGCAGGGCAAGATGCACTGCCCAGATTTCCAGAACATTGATCTGAAGGATGGACTCCTCTGGAGAGAGTCCTTGACCGTCTGAGAAGGGAAACGTTCCTTTCTAGGGACGTCGACTCCCCAACCCATTGGCAAAGCATGTCCCATTGAAGTGGACGCAGTGAAACTGCGCGAAAGTGACTGCCTCTGCATGAGGCGTCTTAAGGGGTGTGACTGGCCTTGAAGGAGAGACTGCACCCCCGTCTGTAGTGAACGCTGCTTGTCCAGCGGAAGCTTCACTATCGCTGAGGGAGTGTGAAACTCCATGCCCAGATATGTCAGCGATTGGGTCGGTGCCCGATGTAACCTTGAAAAGTTGATGATCCACCCGAAACTCTGGAGAGTCTCCAGCGCCACGTTCAGGCTGTGTCGGCATGCCTCTTGAGAGGGTGTCTTGACAAGTGGATCGTCCAGTAAGGATCACAGAGTGACCCTGAGAGTGCAGGACTGCTCCCACTGCTGCCCTGAACTTGGTGAAAACCCGTAGGGCTGTCGCCAGACCGAAGGGCAGGGCTACGCACTGAAGATGCTCGTCTTCAATAACGAAACGTAGCAAACGCTGGTGCTCTGGAGCAATCGGCACGAGGGGATAAGCATCCTGATGTCTATTGATGCTAGGAAAATCTCCTTGAGACATTGAGGCAATGACGGAGCGGAGGGTTACATCCGGAACCGCCTGGCCTTCACGTGCTTGGTGAGCAGTTTTAGGTCCAGAACGGAACGGAAAAAGCCACCCTTTTTTGGCACCCCAATAAGATTGGAGGAAAAAACCGTGTCTTGTTCCTGAAGAGGAACAGGGATTACCACTCCTTCTGCCTGCAGAAGAGCATCGGCTCGGTGGGGGGGGGGTGGGGGGGGGGGAAGCTGGAGAATCGAGCCGGAGGACGAGAACAGAGCTCTATCCTGTACACGTGAGACACAATGTCTCTCACCCACCGGTCTGTGACCTGTGGCAGCTAAATGTACCCAGAAGCGGGAGATTCTGCCACCAACCGCGGATGCGGGGAGAGAGAGCTGAAATACATGAGGAGATCGCCTTGGCAGCGGTTCCTCCTGCTGCCTTCCTTGGGCGTGAATGAGCCCGGCCGGAATCTGAGCCCCTCTGAGCCTTTTGAGCCCTTTTAGACGAGTACAATTGGGACTTGCCCGAGCCTGGGAAGGACCAACCTCGACTGTCCCCCCAGGACAGCATTACTAGAGTAAGTCGCAATGCAGACATTGCGAGGTTAAGGACACCACCTGCGGCACAGATGTACATGTGCTCAAGACCAGCTGCGCAAGACCAGCTGAAATAGGTTACGGTGCCCATACGGCTGCGAATGCCGGAGCGACCGACATGCTGATAGCTTCACAGACAGATTTCAACCCGAGGTCTATCTGTCTGTTAATGGCATCTTTAAGTGAATTCCCATCTCCACTGCAACTATGGATCTAGCCGCAAGCCTGGAGATTGGGGGATCCACCTTTGGACCCTGGGTCCAGCGCTGTACCACATCAGGGTAAAGGGATAACGTGCATCCTTAATACGTTTGGAGAAAACGTTTATCTGGTAAGCGTGGTGTGTCTGAACTGCGTCTCTGAAGTCAGCGTGGTCAGAAAAAATACTCAATCTACGCATGAGTACTGAAAAAGGATTTCTCCTGCTGTGAAGCTGACTCCTCCACTGGGGGAGCTGAGGGAGAAATATGCAACATTCCATTGATGGACGCTATAAGATCCTTCACTATGGCGTCACCATCCGGTGTATCCGGATTGAGAGCGGTGTCAGGACCAAAGCCCTGATCAGCTACGTCTGCCTCATCATACAGAGAGTCGTCCTGCTGGGACCTTGACCAGTGATGAAGCCGAGTGTCGTACCCAGCGAGCTAGCTTAGGCTGTCTGGGACTGCCGTCCGTGTCAGAGCCTTCACCCTGGAATGCCTGGGACCCCCCCGGAGTACTGAGTACGTTCCAAATGAGGGTGGCCAGGGAGCATTAATCAAGATTGCCCATGGCCTGTCTGGAGTGCAAAGTCTCCATCCCATGACAATCTCCATCCCTGTCCCTGGACAGGGTTCACAGGTGGTTTCTTTGGCCACTTCTAGTAGAGACCCCGGCTGACCAAGTGCTACAGGGGAGCATTGCCCACAATGGGGGTCAGTGAAACCTGCCGGTGGAACAGTATCTGCAGGAAAAGCAGCATAGAAAGCCTGTGTTGCTTTTTTGCTGCTGTATTCTAGTCATCTATGCAATGTACAACATACAAGCATAAACACTTCAGCACATGCAATACAAGCAGCATAGAAAGCCTGTGCCTTGGCACCCCTGCTTTTTTGCTGCTGTTGTCCAGCCATCTAGGAGAATATAGCCCAGAGTAGCGACCGTACAGTGCAATGTATAGCATACAAGCATATATACAAATGAACACTTCAGCACATGCAGTACAAGCAGCCTATAAAGCCTGTGCCTTGGCACCCATGCTTTTTTGCTGCAGTTGTCCAGCCCTCTAGGAGAATATAGCCAAGAGTAGCGACCGTACAGTGCAATGTATAGCATACAAGCATAAGTACAAATGAACACTTCAGCCATGCAATACAAGCAGCCTAGAAAACCTGTGCCTTAGCACCCTTGCGTTTTTGCTGCTGTTATCTCGCCATCTAGAAGGTCATATAGCCAAAGATAGCGACCTACAGTGCAGTGTATAGCATACAGGCATAAAATACAAATGGACACTTCGGTAGTTAGTGGGGTCAGCACTTCAGGTGCTGCTTACCGCCCGCCTATAACGCGGGTGTGTGGTCGCCAGAGCCCTGTGTTGGTTGCCCAGAGCATGTCTCCGTTCTCCAGCTCGGACGGCGTGCAGGAATGGCTGCCGGCGTCCTTCTCCAGCTCGTGTGACGAGGGGCGGGCCGTGGGCGTGCCCCAGACAAGAGCGGGAAACTGGCGTCCCACTGTGTCCAGTGAAGGGGGCTGGAGAATGCAAAGCAGACTCCAGCTCTCGGCGCTGACTGTCTGTACAGCGTCCCGCCTCTCCCCTGACTGGCAGGGCTGGAGGCGGGAACGAAACGAAAACTAGGCCGCAAAGCCGGGGACTCGAGTAATAAGCGCGGCCGTCCATGTGCACGGCCAGCGCGGAAGTCCCCGGCGCACCACAAGTCCCAGCCGCGCCACAGTGTAAAAAACACCCAGCAACGGCCGGCGCGGCAGTTCCCAATACATAAAGTCACTCAGCAAAGCTGTAGTGACTAATAGCACGAGCGCTCTGCGCTGTTGCCCCCGGCGCACTAACACTCCCAGCAATGCTGGTGTGTGTGTGCGCGCTTGCCCGGGGACACAGAGTACCTTAATGTAGCAGGGCCTGTCCCTGACGATACTCAGCTCCATATCCAGCAGGTTCTCTGGGTCTGTGGATGGAGCCCGGTCTCAGTGCCTGGAGACCTGTAAGATCCCACTTCACCCAGAGCCCTGAGGGGGGATGGGGAAGGAAAACAGCATGTGGGCTCCAGCCTCCGTACCCGCAATGGGTACCTCAACCTTACAAACCGCAAGTGGGGTGAGAAGGGAGCATGCTGGGGACCCCATATGGGCCCACTTTTCTTCCATCCGACATAGTCAGCAGCTGCTGCTGACTAAACAGTGGAGCTATGCGTGGATGTCTGACCTCCTTCGCACAAAGCAGAAAACTGGTGAGCCAGTGATCCCACTGGGGGTGTATAGCCAGAAGGGGAGGGGCCTTACACTTTTTAGTGTAATGCTTTGTGTGGCCTCCGGAGGCAGTAGCTATACACCCAATCGTCTGGGTCTCCCAATGGAGCGCCGAAGAAAGAGGATATCCTGTAGCTATTAAGTCTAGTCCTTTGGCTCTAAGGCTGATTTCACACTACATTTTTTTAACATGCATCATGAACGTTTTTTTTTTGCTGCAAAAGCGGATCCTGCTTTTACAGCAAAAAAACGCATGCAAACGCATGTGTTATTTGCAGGATCCTGTCACTTTAAGTTTATGGGCGGGCATTGGAGTCATGTGATCGGGAGTCAGTGGAACTAAACGTGAGACTGGGAGCCGGCATCTGACAGCTGCGGAGGCTCGTAACCAAGGTAAACATCGGGTAACTTGCTTGGATACCCGATATTTACGTTTCTTACAAGCATCCGCAGGTGCTAGGAGCCGGGCTGCCTGCTCCCTGCACACGTAACCAACGTAACATCGGGTAACTAAGAGAAGCGCTTTGCTTGGTTACCCGATATTTACCTTGGTTACGAGTGTCCGCAGCTCTCAGGCAGGCGGGGGAGGCGGGGGAGAGAGAGAGACAGACAGAGAGGGAGGGGGAGAGGGAGAGAGACAGGGAGTATTTGGACGCAGCTCAAAAACGCTACAAGTAGCGTTTTTGAAAAATGTTAAACTGCAAGTCGCTGGATCCTCACTATAAGGCACGCAAACGCATGTTGACGCAAGTCCATTGCAAATGCATTGAAATGAAAACGCATGTGCACTGGATCCGTTTTTGCGTTAAAAAAACGTTCATGACGCATGTTAAAAAAAACGTAGTGTGAAAGCAGCCTGACCATTTACTCCCAGCAGGCAGAAATCTTGAAAATAAAGAATTCCAAAAAAAAAAAAAAGTGCACTGTTGGATTCACAGAAAGTGCACTTCTCATGCATTAAAGCTCCATGGGTGGAACGGCGTGAAACAATGGAGACTTTTTAATTCGCCCCTCTGTGAATCCCAGTACGGGTGACATCACAAGTCACTGACAAAAATCCTTAATAGTAGGGAGCAGGCCAAGCCATCACACCCGCTACAGCGGAGCTGCTAATCTACACAGCCTTGGCACCGCACGCCTCAACCATCAAGCTGCGCAGCTTTATTTTTAACCCCTTAACCCCATCCGCTATACATTTATGGCAGGGTGAACGTCACGCACCATAAATATACAGCGCTCTCCGCAGACATTCAGCGTCAATGTCCGTCTGAATAGTTTAACTTTTTTAGATGCCGTGATCTTTTTTTTTTTTTTTTTTTTTAACATATTCCGTAGCGCTTTACATACATCAGGAACACTGTCCCCATTGGGGCTCACAATCTAAATTCCCTAGCTGTATGTCTTTGGGGTGTGGGAGGAAACCCACGCAAACACGGGGAGAACATACAAACTCCTTGCAGATGGTGTCCTTGGTGGGATTTGAACCCAGGGCCACAGCGCTGCAAGACTGCAGTGCTAACCACTGAGCCACCGCAAGACTGCAGTGCTAACCACTGAGCCGCCACAAGACTGCAGTGCTAACCACTGAGCCGCCACAAGACTGCAGTGCTAACCACTGAGCCGCCACAAAACTGCAGTGCTAACCACTGAGCCGCCACAAAACTGCAGTGCTAACCACTGAGCCGCCACAAGACTGAAGTGCTAACCACTGAGCCGCCACAAAACTGCAGTGCTAACCACTGAGCCACCGTGCCGCCCTGTGATCAATAGTGACCGCGAGAGTTGAGCGAGTACCTAACTACGGCATTCGGGTTACTCGTTACATTGCGAGTATCAGGCTATGTGCACACGCTGCGTTTGTGCGTTTTTGGCCGCTAAAAACGCACAAAAACGCACCAGCGGCAAAAAAAACGCATGCGTTTTTACCGCGGTTTGGTGCGTTTTTGGCTGCGTTTTTCTAATGCATTGCATGGGGGGAAAATGCAGAAAAGAAGGGAATTTTGTTACTTACCGTAAATTCCTTTTCTTCTAGCTCCAATTGGGAGACCCAGACGATTGGGTGTATAGCTACTGCCTCCGGAGGCCACACAAAGTATTACACTAAAAAGTGTAAGGCCCCTCCCCTTCTGCATATACACCCCCCGTGGGATCACGGGCTGCTTCAGTTTTAGTGCAAAAGCAAGAAGGAGGAAAGCCAATAACTGGTTAAACAATTCAATCCGAAGGAACATCGGAGAACTGAAACCATTCAACATGAACAACATGTGTACCCGAACAACCAAAAATCCCGAAGGAACAGGGGCGGGTGCTGGGTCTCCCAATTGGAGCTAGAAGAAAAGGAATTTACGGTAAGTAACAAAATTCCCTTCTTCTTCGGCGCTCCATTGGGAGACCCAGACGATTGGGACGTCCAAAAGCAGTCCCTGGGTGGGTAAAAGAATACCTCAAGTTTGGACTGTAAAAACAGCCCATCCCTACATGGAGGCAACCGCCGCCTGCAGGACTCTTCTACTTAGGCTGGCATCCGCCTAAGCGTAGGCATGCACCTGATAACGCTTGGTGAAGGTGTGCAGACTCGCCCAGGTAGCCGCCTGGCACACCTGCTGAGCCGTAGCCTGGTGCCGTAATGTCCAGGACGCACCCACGGCTCTGGTAGAATGGGCCTTCAGCCCTGATGGAACCGGAAGCCCAGCAGAACGGTAGGCTTCAAGAATTGGTTCCTTGATCCATCGAGCCAGGGTGGATTTGGAAGCCTGCGACCCTTTGCGCTTACCAGCGACAAGGACAAAGAGTGCATCCGAGCGGCGCAGGGGCGCCGTGCGGGAAATGTAGATTCTGAGCGCTCTCATCAGATCCAATAAATGCAAATCCAATTCATATCGATGAACTGGATGAGGACAAAAGGAAGGTAAGGATATATCCTGACTGAGATGAAAAGGGGGATACCACCTTAGGGAGAAACCCCGGAATCAGGCGCAGCACTACCTTGTCTTGGTGAAACACCAGGAAGGCAGCTTTGGATGACCGCGCTGCTAGCTCGGACACTCTCTGAAGAGACGTGACCGCTACCAAAAAGGCCACTTTCTGTGAAAGTCGAGAAAGTGAAACATCCCTCAGAGGCTCAAAGGGCGGCTCCTGGAGAGCAATTAGTACCCTGTTCAGATCCCATGGGTCTAACGGCCTCTTGTACGGAGGGACAATGTGACAAACCCCCTGCAGGAACGTGCGTACCTGAGGAAGTCGTACTATGCGCTTCTGAAAGAATACCGACAGCGCTGGGACTCGTCCGTTAAGGGAGCCGAGCGACAAACCTTTTCCCAATCCAGATGCAGGAAGGAAGGAAAAGTAGGCAATGCAAATGTCCAGGGAGACACTCCCTAAGCAGAGCACTAAGATAAGAATATCTTCCACGTCTTGTGGTAGATCTTGGCAGACGTCGGCTTCCTAGCCCGTCTCATGGTGACAATGACGTCTTGAGATAATCCTGAAGACGCTAGGATCCAGGACTCAATGGCCACACAGTCAGGTTCAGGGCTGTAGAATTCAGATGGAAAAAACGGCCCTTGGGACAGTAAGTCTGGCCGGTCTGGTAGTGCCCACGGTCGGCCAACCGTGAGATGCCACAGATGCAGGTACCACGACCTCCTCGGCCAGTCTGGGGCGACGAGGATGGCGCGGCGGCAATCGGAGCTGATCTTGCGTAGCCCTCTGGGCAACAGTGCCAGAGGGGGAAACACATAGGGTAGCTGGAACTGCGACCAATCCTGAACTAAGGCGCCTGCCGCCAGAGCTCTTTGATCGTGAGACCGCGCCATGAAAATCGGGCCCTTGTTGTTGTGCCGAGACGCCATTAGGTCGACGTCCGGCCTCCCCCAGCGGCTACAGATTTCTTGAAACCCGTCCGGGTGCAGAGACCATTCCCCTGCGTCCATGCCCTGGCGACTGAGGAAGTCTGCTTCCCAGTTTTCTACGCCCGGGATGTGAACTGCGGATATGGTGTATGCTCTGTCTTCCACCCACATCAGAATCCGCCGGACTTCCTGGGAGGCTTGCCGACTGCGTGTTTCGCCTTGGTGGTTGATGTATGCCACCGCTGCGAAGTTGTCCGACTGAATTCGGATCTGTTTGCCTTCCAGCCTCTGCTGGAAGGCTTGCAGGGCAAGATACCCTGCCCAGATTTCCAGAACATTGATCTGAAGGGTGGACTCCTCTGAAGAGAGTCCTTGCCCGTCTGAGAAAGGGGTACGTTCCTGTCTAGGGACGTCGACTTCCCATCCCATTGGCGAAGAATGTCCTATAGAAGTGGACGCAGATGAAACTGCGCGAAAGGGACTGCCTCTGCATGAGGCGTCTTAAGGGGTGTGACTGGCCTTGAAGGAGCGACTGCACCCCCGTCTGTAGTGAACGCTGTATGTCCAGCGGGAGCTGCACTATCGCTGAGAGAGTGTGAAGCTCCATGCCAAGATATGTCAGTGAGTGGGTCGGTGTCAGATTTAACTTTGAAAAGTTTATGATCCACCCGAAACTCTGGAGAGTCTCCAGCGCCACGTTCAGGCTGTGTTGGCATGCCTCTTGAGAGGGTGCCTTGACAAGTAGATCGTCCAAGTAAGGGATCACAGAGTGACCCTGAGAGTGCAGGACTACTCCCGCTGCTGCCATGAACTTGGTGAAAAGCCGTGGGGCTGTCGCCAGACCGAAGGGCAGGGCTACGAACTGAAGATGCTCGTCTTCAATAACGAATCGTAGCCAACACCGGTGCTCTGGAGCAATCGGCACGTGGAGATAAGCATCCTGATGTCTATTGACGCTAGGAAAACTCCTTGAGACATTGAGGCAATGACGGAGCGGAGGGATTCCATCCGGAACCGCCTGGATTTCACGTGCTTGTTGAGCAGGTTTAGGTCCAAAACGGAACGGAAAGAGCCGTCGTTTTTTGGTACCACAACCAGATTGGAGTAAAAACCGTATCTTGTTCCTGAGGAGGAACAGGGAGTACCACTCCTTCTGCCTGCAGAAGAGCATCGGCTCGGTCGGGAGGTGAGGAAGTTCTGAAGATCTAGTCGGAGGACGAGAACAGAACTCTATCCTGTACACGTGAGACAAAATGAATGTCTCTCACCCACCGGTCTTTGACCTGTGGCAGCTAAATGTCGCCAAAGCGGGAGAGTCTGCTACCGACCGCGGATGCGGAGAGAGAGGGCTGAATGTCATGAGGAAACCGCCTTGGTAGCGGTTCCTCCGGCTGCCTTCCTTGGGCGTGATTGAGCCTGTCAGGAATCTGCGCCTCTCTGAGCCTTTTGAGTCCTTTTGGACGAGGACAATTGGGACCTGCCCGAGCCTGGGAAGGACCGAAACCTCGACTGTCCCTTCCTCTGTTGGGTGTTGTTTGATCTGGGCTGGTGTAAGGAAGAGTCCTTACCCTTGGACTGTTTAATGATTTCATCCAATCGCTCACCAAACAGTCTGTCACCAGATAATGGCAAACTGGTTAAGCACTTTTTTGGAAGCAGAATCTGCTTTCCATTCCCTCAACCACAAGGCTCTGCGTAAAACCACGGAGTTGGCGGACGCCACTGACGTACGGCTCGTAGAGTGCAGGACAGCATTAATAGCGTAAGTCGCAATGCAGACATTGCGAGGTTAAGGACGCCCTCTGCGGCACAGATGTACATGTGACAGTGTCCACTTGCGCAAGACCAGCTGAAAAAGCTTGGAATGCCCATACGGCTGCGAATGCCGGAGCAACCGACACGCCGATAGCTTCATAGACAGAATTCAACCAGAGGACCATCTGTCTGTCAATGGCATCTTTAAGTGAAGTCCCATCTTCCACTGCAACTATGGATCTAGCCGCAAGCCTGGAGATTGGGGAATCCACCTTTGGACACTGGGTCCAGCGCTTGACCACGTCAGGGAGAAAAAAGGATAACGTGTATCCTTAATACGAAACGCTTATCTGGATAAGTGTGGTGTTTCCGGATTGCTTCTCTGAAGTCAGAGTGGCCAGAAAAGTACTCAATATACGCTTGAGATACTGAAAAGGGATTTCTCCTGCTGTGAAGCTGACTCCTCCACCGGAGGAGCTGAGGGAGAAATATCCAACATTCCATTGATGGACGCTAGAAGATCATTCACTATGGCGTCACCATCCGGAGTATCCGGATTGAGAGCGGTCTCAGGATCAGAGTCCTGATCAGCTACGTCTGCCTCATCATACAGAGAGTCCCGCTGGGACCCTAACCAGTGATGAAGCCGAGTGCCGCTCCCAGCGAGCTCGCTTAGACTGTCTGGGACTGTCGTCCGTGTCAGAGCCTGCGCCCTGGGATGCATGGGACCCCCCCGGAGCACTGATTTGTTCCAAATGAGGGCGTATCAACATTGCCCATGGTCCGTCTGGACTGCAAAGTCTCTAAGATGTTAGTCACAGTCACAGACCTATCAGCCGAAACTGCAACTCCGTCCCTGTCCCTGGACAGGGTTCACAGGTGGTTCCTTTAGCCACCTCTAGCAGAGACCCCGGCTGACCAAGTGCTACAGGGGAGCATTGCACACAATGGGGACAGTGGAACCTGCCGTGTGGAACAGTATCACGTGCAGTACAAGCAGCATAGAAAGCCTGTGCCTTGGCACCCTTGCTTTTTTGCTGCTGTTGTCTAGGCATCTAGAAGTATATAGCCAAGAATAGCGACCGTACAGTGCAATGTATAGCATACAAGCAGAAAGTACAAATGAACACTTCAGCACATGCAGTACAAGCAGCATAGAAAGCCTGTGCCTTAGCACCCTTGCTTTTTTGCTGCTGTTGTCCAGCCATCTAGGAGTATATAGCCAAGAATAGCGACCGTACAGTGCAGTGTATAGCATACCAGCATAAAGTACAAATGAACACTTCAGCACATGCAATACAAGCAGCCTAGAAAGCCTGTGCCTTAGCACCCTTGCTTTTTGCTGCTGTAGTCTAGCCATCTAGGCATAAAGTACAAATGGCATTAGTGGGGTCAGCACTTCAGGTGCTGCTTACCGCCCGCCCAAAGGCGGGTGTGTGGTCGCCCGAATCCTGTGACTGGTTGCCCAGAGCTTGTCTCCCTTCTCCAGCCCAGACTGCGTGCAGGAATGGCTGCCGGCGTCTTGTGAAGAGGGGCGGGCCGTGGGCGTGCCCCAGACAAGAGCGGGAAACTGGCGTCCCACTGTGTCCAGTGAAGGGGGCTGGAGAATGCAAAGCAGACTCCAGCTCTCGGCGCTGACTGTCTGTACAGCGTCCCGCCCCTCCCCTGACTGGCAGGGCTGGGGGCGGGAACGAAGTGAAAACTAGGCCGCAAAGCCGGGGACTCGAGTAATAAGCGCGGCCGTCCTATGTGCACGGCCAGCGCGGAAGTCCCCGGCGCACCACAAGTCCCAGCCGCGCCACAGTGTAAAACACCCCGCAGCGGCCGGCGCGGCAGTTTCTAACACATAAATTCACTCAGCTAAGCTGCAGTGAATAATAGCACAAGCGCTCCGCGCTGTTGTCCCCGGCGCACTAGCACTCCCAGCAATGCTGGTGTGTGTGTGCGCGATGTGTACGGGGACACAGAGTACCTTAATGTAGCAGGGCCCTGTCCCTGACGATACCCAGCTCCATATCCAGCAGGATCTCCGGGTCTGTGGATGGAGCCCGGTTTCAGTGCCTGGAGACCGGTAAGATCCCACTTCACCCAGAGCCCCGAGGGGGGATGGGGAAGGAAAACAGCATGTGGGCTCCAGCCTCCGTACCCGCAATGGGTACCTCAACCTTAACAAACACCCGACAAAGAAGGGAATTTTGTTACTTACCGTAAATTCCTTTTCTTCTAGCTCCTATTGGGAGACCCAGACGATTGGGTGTATAGCACTGCCTCCGGAGGCCACACAAAGCACTACACTAAAAAGTGTAAGGCCCCTCCCCTTCTGGCTATACACCCCCAGTGGGATCACTGGCTCACCAGTTTTAGTGCAAAAGCAAGAAGGAGGAAAGCCAATAACTGGTTTAAACAAATTCACTCCGAAGTAACGTCGGAGAACTGAAAACCGTTCAACATGAACAACATGTGTACCCGAAAAACCACCAAAAATCCCGAAGGACAACAGGGCGGGTGCTGGGTCTCCCAATAGGAGCTAGAAGAAAAGGAATTTACGGTAAGTAACAAAATTCCCTTCTTCTTCGGCGCTCCATTGGGAGACCCAGACGATTGGGACGTCCAAAAGCTGTCCCTGGGTGGGTAAAGAAATACCTCATGTTAGAGCTGCAAAGACAGCCCTCCCCTACGGGGAGGCAACTGCCGCCTGCAGGACTCTTCTACCTAGGCTGGCTTCCGCCGAAGCATAGGTATGCACCTGATAATGTTTGGTGAAAGTGTGCAGACTCGACCAGGTAGCTGCCTGGCACACCTGTTGAGCCGTAGCCTGGTGTCGTAATGCCCAGGACGCACCCACGGCTCTGGTAGAATGGGCCTTCAGCCCTGATGGAACCGGAAGCCCAGCAGAGCGGTAGGCTTCAAGAATTGGTTCTTTGATCCATCGAGCCAGGGTGGCTTTTGAAGCCTGCGACCCCTTGCGCTTACCAGCGACAAGGACAAAGAGTGCATCCGAGCGGCGCAGGGGCGCCGTGCGGGAAATGTAGATTCTGAGTGCTCTCACCAGATCCAACAAATGTAGATCCTTTTCATACCGATGAACTGCATGCGGATAAAAGGAAGGCAAGGAGATATCCTGATTAAGGTGAAAAGAGGATACCACCTTAGGGAGAAACTCCTGAATGGGGCGCAGCACTACCTTGTCCTGGTGGAACACCAGGAAAGGAGCTTTGGATGACAGCGCTGCTAGTTCAGACACTCTCCGAAGAGACGTGACCGCTACCAGAAATGCCACTTTCTGTGAGAGTCGAGAAAGTGACACATCTCTCAGGGGCTCGAAAGGCGGCTTCTGGAGAGCAACAAGGACCTTGTTTAGATCCCACGGATCTAACGGCCTCCTGTACGGAGGTACGATATGACACACCCCCTGCAGGAACGTGCGCACCTTAGAAAGTCGCGCTAGACGCTTCTGAAAAAACACGGATAGTGCCGAGACTTGCCCTTTAAGGGAGCCGAGCGACAAGCCCTTTTCCAACCCAGATTGCAGGAAGGAAAGAAAGACGGGTAACGCGAATGGCCATGGGGATACTCCTTGTGCAGAGCACCAGGATAAGAATATCTTCCACGTTCTGTGGTAGATCTTAGCAGACGTGGGCTTCCTAGCCTGTCTCATGGTGGCAACGACCCCTTGGGATAATCCTGAAGACGCTAGGATCCAGGACTCAATGGCCACACAGTCAGGTTCAGGGCCGCAGAATTCCGATGGAAAAACGGCCCTTGGGACAGTAAGTCTGGTCGGTCTGGTAGTGCCCACGGTTGGCCGACCGTGAGATGCCACAGATCCGGGTACCACGACCTCCTCGGCCAGTCTGGGGCGACGAGTATGACGCGGCCGCAATCGGATCTGATCTTGCGTAACACTCTGGGCAAGAGTGCCAGAGGTGGAAACACATAAGGGTTCCGGAACTGCGACCAATCTTGCACTAAGGCGTCTGCCGCTAGAGCTCTTTGATCGCGAGACCGCGCTATGAAGGTCGGGACCTTGTTGTTGTGCCGAGACGCCATTAGGTCGACGTCCGGCACCCCCCAGCGGCGGCAGATTTCCTGAAACACGTCCGGGTGAAGTGACCATTCCCCTGCGTCCATGCCCTGGCGACTGAGGAAGTCTGCTTCCCAGTTTTCTACGCCCGGGATGTGAACTGCGGATATGGTGGATGCCCTTTCCTCCACCCACATCAGAATCCGCCTGACTTCCTGGAAGGCTTGCCGACTGCGTGTCCCTCCTTGGTGGTTGATGTATGCCACCGCTGTGGAGTTGTCCGACTGAATTCGGATCTGCTTTCCTTCCAGCCACTGCTGGAAGGCTAATAGGGCAAGATACACTGCCCTGATTTCCAGAACATTGATCTGAAGGGTGGACTCCTGCTGAGTCCACGTCCCTTGAGCCCTGTGGTGGAGAAAAACTGCTCCCCACCCTGACAGACTCGCGTCTGTCGTGACCACTGCCCAGGATGGGGGCAGGAATGATCTTCCCTGAGACAATGAGGTGGGAAGGAGCCACCATAGCAGAGAGTCCTTGGTCATCTGAGAAAAGGAGACTGTCCTGTCTAGGGAAGTTGTCTTCCCGTCCCATTGGCGGAGAATGTCCCATTGAAGTGGGCGCAGATGAAACTGCGCGAACGGGACTGCCTCCATTGCTGCCACCATCTTCCCTAGGAAGTGCATGAGGCGCCTTAAGGGGTGCGACTGACCCTGAAGGAGAGACTGCACCCCTGTCTGTAGTGACCGCTGCTTGTCCAGCGGAAGCTTCACTATCGCTGAGAGAGTATGAAACTCCATGCCAAGATACGTTAGTGATTGAGTCGGTGCCAGGTTTGACTTTGAAAAGTTGATGATCCACCCGAAAGTCTGGAGAGTCTCCAGCGCAACATGCAGGCTGTGTTGGCATGCCTCTTGAGAGGGTGCTTTGACAAGTAGATCATCTAAGTAAGGAATCACCGAATGTCCCTGAGAATGCAAGACTGCTACCACTGCCGCCATGACCTTGGTGAAAACCCGTGGGGCTGTCGCCAGACCGAATGGCAGAGCTACGAACTGGAGATGGTCGTCTCCTATCACGAAACGTAAAAAACGTTGGTGCTCTGTAGCAATCGGCACGTGGAGATAAGCATCTTTGATGTCTATTGATGCAAGGAAATCTCCTTGAGACATTGAGGCAATGACGGAGCGGAGGGATTCCATCCGGAACCGCCTGGTGTTCACATGCTTGTTGAGCAGCTTTAGGTCCAGAACAGGACGGAACGAGCCGTCCTTTTTTGGAACCACGAAGAGATTGGAGTAAAAACCTTGTCCTTGTTCCTGCAGAGGAACAGGGATCACCACTCCTCCTGCTCTTAGTGAGCACACCGACTGCAGAAGGGCATTTGCTCGGTCGGGATGTGGGGAGGTTCTGAAGAACCGAGGCGGAGGATGAGAACTGAATTCTATCCTGTACCCGTGAGACAAAATGTCTCTCACCCACCGGTCTTTGACCTGTGGCAGCCAAATGTCGCAAAAGCGGGAGAGCCTGCCACCGACCGAGGATGCGGAGGGATGAGGCCGAAAGTCATGAGGCAGCCGCCTTGGAAGCGGTGCCTCCGGTTGCTTTCTTGGGGCGTGAATGAGCCCGCCAGGAATCTGAGCTCCTTTGCTCCTTCTGAGTCCCTTTGGACGAGGAGAATTGGGTCTTGCTGGAGCCTCGAAAGGACCGAAACCTCGACTGCCACTTCCTCTGTTGAGGTTTGCTCGATCTGGGCTGGGGTAAGGAGGAGTCCTTACCCTTGGACTGTTTAATGATCTCAGCCAATTGCTCACCAAACAGTCTGTCTCCAGATAGTGGCAAGCTGGTTAAACATTTCTTGGAAGCAGAATCTGCTTTCCATTCCTTTAAATCACAAGGCTCTGCGCAAAACCACAGAGTTGGCAGACGCCATTGAGGTACGGCTCGTAGAGTCCAGGACAGCGTTGATAGCGTAAGTCGCAAACGCAGACATTTGCGAGGTTAGAGACGCTACTCGCGGCACTGCTGGACGTATGATAGAGTCCACCTGTGCCAGGCCAGCTGAAATAGCTTGGAGTGCCCACACGGCCGCGAATGCTGGAGCAAACGACGCGCCGATAGCTTCATAGACAGACTTTAACCAAAGGTCCATCTGTCTGTCATTGGCGTCTTTAAGTGAAGCCCCATCTTCCACTGCAACTATGGATCTAGCCGCAAGCCTGGAGATTGGGGGGTCCACCTTTGGACACTGGGTCCAGCGTTTGACCACGTCAGGGGGAAAGGGATAACGTGTATCCTTAAGACGTTTGGAGAAACGCTTATCTGGATAAGCATGATGTTTCTGGACTGATTCTCTGAAGTCAGAGTGGTCCAGAAAAGTACTCAGTTTACGCTTAGGATACCGGAAATGGAACTTCTCCTGCTGTGCAGCTGCCTCCTCTGCTGAAGGGGCTGGGGGAGAAATATCCAACAGTCTATTGATGGCCGCTATAAGGTCATTTACCATAGCGTCACCATCAGGGGTATCTAGATTGAGAGCGGTGTCAGGATTAGATTCCTGATCACCCACCTCTGTCTCCTCATACAGAGCCTCGTCTCGCTGAGACCCTGACCAGTGTGATGACGGCGAGGGTCTTTCCCAGCGAGCCCGCTTAGGCTGCCTGGGACTGTCATCCGAGTCAGAGTCTTCAGCCTGTGATGCCTGGGACCCCCTTGAAGTACGGATTAGTTCCAACTGAGGGGGACCGGGGAGCATAGACACAGCAGTGTCCATGGTCTGAGAAACTGGCCTGGACTGCAAGGTTTCCAGGATTTTTGTCATAGTCACAGACATCTTATCAGCAAAAACTGCAAATTCTGTCCCCGTCACCGGGGCAGGGTTCACAGGCGTCTCTGCCTGGGCCACTACTACCATAGACTCTGGCTGTCGAAGTGGCACAGGGATTGAACATTGCACACAATGGGGGTCATTGGAACCTGCCGGTAGATTAGCCCCACATGCGGCACAAGCAGTGCATACCGCCTGTGCCTTGGCACCCTTGCGTTTTGCGGATGACATGTTGTTGTCTCCTCAGAGCAATGAGGGTATAAGCCAAGAAGCGACTGTACAGTGCAATATAAATATATATATGGTACAGGGAAAAAATGCACCAAATAACACTGTGGCACTAGTGGGGCCAGCACTTATGTGCAGCTTACCGCCCGCATAAACGCGGGTGTGTGGTCGCCAGAGTCCCTTGTCTGAGTCCCCCAGAGCCTGTGTCCGTTCTCCAGCCAGACTGCATGCAGGAATGGCTGCCGGCGTCCTGTGGAGAGGGGCGGGCCCTGGGCGTGTTGAGACCAAGAGCGGGAAACCTGCGTCCCCCTGTGCCCAGTGAGAGGGCTGGAGTATGTAAATAAGACTCCAGCCCTCGGCGCTGGCTATAGAACAGCGTCTCTCCCTTTCCCTGATTGACAGGGTGGGGGCGGGAACGAAGCAGAGCTAGGCCGCAAAAGCCGGGGACTAGATTTATGAGCGCTGCCGCCGTAAAAGCGCGGGCAGCGCGAGTCCCCGGCGCACTACAAGTCCCAGCGGCGCCGCCGCTCCCGGAGCGGCCGGCGCGGTAGTTCCCAAGACATAAAATCACTCAGCTAAGCTGCAGTGACTCTAACCCGAGCGCGCAGCGCTAGTGCCCCCGGCGCACTAGCACACCCAGCAAGCCTGGAGTGTGCGTGGCCTGTCTGTGCGGGGACACAGAGTACCTGAACGTTGCAGGGCCTTGTCCCTGACTGTACTCAGCTCCTCCAGCAGGGTCTCTGGGTCTGTGGATGGAGCCCGGCCTCAGGGTTTGGGGGCCGGTAAGATCCCACTTCCACAGAGCCCCTCAGGGGGATGGGGAAGGAAAGCAGCATGTGGGCTCCAGCCTCCGTACCCGCAATGGGTACCTCAACCTTACAAACCACAAGTGGGGTGAGAAGGGAGCATGCTGGGGGCCCTATATGGGCCCTCTTTTCTTCCATCCGATAGAGTCAGCAGCTACTGCTGACTAAACAGTGGAGCTATGCGTGGATGTCTGACCTCCTTCACACAAAGCAGAAAACTGGTGAGCCAGTGATCCCACTGGGGGTGTATAGCCAGAAGGGGAGGGGCCTTACACTTTTTAGTGTAGTGCTTTGTGTGGCCTCCGGAGGCAGTGCTATACACCCAATCGTCTGGGTCTCCCAATGGAGCGCCGAAGAAAGTGGGGTGAGAAGGGAGCATGCTGGGGGCCCCATATGGGCCCACTTTTCTTCCATCCGACATAGTCAGCAGCTGCTGCTGACTAAAAACAGTGGAGCTATGCGTGGATGTCTGACCTCCTTCGCACAAAGCATGAAAACTGAAGCAGCCCGTGATCCCACGGGGGGTGTATATGCAGAAGGGGAGGGGCCTTACACTTTTTAGTGTAATACTTTGTGTGGCCTCCGGAGGCAGTAGCTATACAGTAGCTATACACCCAATCGTCTGGGTCTCCCAATGGAGCGCCGAAGAAACGCAGGAAAGAACTGACATGTCCATTTTTTTTTTTTTAAGCTCAAAAACGCAGCTTAAAAAAACAGTTGTGTGCGGACAGCAAAAATGAAAACTCAGACTTTGCTGCATCTTTGTAGTCACAAAAGAAGGGAATTTTGTTACTTACCGTAAATTCCTTTTCTTCTAGCTCTTATTGGGAGACCCAGACGATTGGGGTATAGCTACTGCCTCCGGAGGCCACACAAAGCACTACACCAAAAAGTGCAAGGCCCCTCCCCTTCTGGCTATACCCCCCCGTGGTATCACGGGTTCTCCAGTTTTAGTGCCAAAGCAAGAAGGAGGAAAGCCAATAACTGGTTTAAACAAATTAACTCCGAGTAACATCGGAGAACTGAAAAACCGTTCAACATGAACAACATGTGTACCCGCAAACAACAAAAAAATCCCGAAGGACAACAGGGCGGGTGCTGGGTCTCCCAATAGGAGCTAGAAGAAAAGGAATTTACGGTAAGTAACAAAATTCCCTTCTTCTTCAGCGCTCTATTGGGAGACCCAGACGATTGGGACGTCCAAAAGCTGTCCCTGGGTGGGTAAAGAAATACCTCATGTTAGAGCTGCAAAACAGCCCTCCCCTACGGGGGTGTCACTGCCGCCTGCAGGACTCTTCTACCTAAGCTGGCATCCGCCGAAGCATAGGTATGCACCTGATAATGCTTGGTGAAAGTGTGCAGACTCGACCAGGTAGCTGCCTGGCACACCTGTTGAGCCGAAGCCTGGTGTCGTAATGCCCAGGACGCACCCACGGCTCTGGTTGAGT
This sequence comes from Anomaloglossus baeobatrachus, assembly GCF_048569485.1. NCBI lineage: Eukaryota > Metazoa > Chordata > Amphibia > Anura > Aromobatidae > Anomaloglossus > Anomaloglossus baeobatrachus. The sequence continues at coordinate 192,158,873 of NC_134362.1, read as the reverse complement.
GGGCTTTTAGCCCTGAAGGAACCGGAAGCCCCGCAGAACGGTAGGCCTCTAGAATTGGTTCTTTGATCCATCGAGCCAGGGTGGCTTTAGAAGCCTGCAACCCCTTGCGCGGACCAGCGACAAGGACAAAAAGTGCATCGGAACGGCGCATGGGCGCCGTGCGGGAAATGTAGATTCTGAGTGCTCTCACCAGATCCAGCAAACGTAAGTCCTTTTCATACCGGTGAACCGGATGAGGACAAAAGGAAGGCAAGGATATATCCTGATTAAGATGAAACGAGGAGACGACCTTAGGGAGAAACTCCGGAATGGGGCGCAGCACTACCTTGTCCTGGTGGAACACCAGGAAGGGAGCCTTGGATGACAGAGCTGCCAGCTCCGACACTCGCCGAAGCGATGTGATCGCAACAAGAAACGCCACTTTCTGTGACAGGCGAGAAAACGAAACTTCCTTCAGAGGCTCGAAAGGCGGCTTCTGGAGAGCAACTAGTACCCTGTTCAGATCCCATGGATCTAACGGCCGCCTGTACGGGGGCACAATATGACAGACCCCCTGCAGGAACGTGCGCACCTTAGGAAGACGTGCTAGACGCTTCTGAAAAAACACGGATATTGCCGATACTTGCCCTTTAAGGGAGCTGAGCGACAAGCCCTTTTCTAACCCCGATTGCAGGAAAGAAAGAAAAGTGGGCAATGCAAATGGCCAGGGAGACACTCCCTGAGCGGAACACCAGGATAAGAAAATCTTCCACGTTCTGTGGTAGATCTTAGCAGAAGTCGACTTTCTAGCCTGTCTCATTGTGGCTACAACTCCTTGGGATAATCCTGCAGACGCTAGGATCCAGGACTCAATGGCCACACAGTCAGGTTCAGGGCCGCAGAATTCTGATGGAAAAACGGCCCTTGGGACAGTAAGTCTGGTCTGTCTGGAAGTGACCACGGTCGGCCGACCGTGAGATGCCACAGATCCGGATACCACGATCTCCTCGGCCAGTCTGGGGCGACGAGTATGACGCGGCTGCAATCGGATCTGATCTTGCGTAAGACTCTGAGCAAGAGTGCCAGAGGCGGGAATACGTATGGGAGCCGGAACTGCGACCAATCTTGTACTAAGGCGTCTGCCGCCAGAGCTCTTTGATCGCGCGACCTCGCCATAAATGCCGGGACCTTGTTGTTGTGCCGGGACGCCATTAGGTCGACGTCCGGCACTCCCCAGCGGCGACAGATTTCCTGAAACGCGTCCGGGTGAAGGGACCATTCCCCTGCGTCCATGCCCTGGCGACTGAGGAAGTCTGCTTCCCAGTTTTCGACGCCTGGGATGTGAACCGCGGATATGGTGGATGCTGTGTCTTCCACCCACATTAGAATGCGCCGGACTTCTTTGGAAGGCTTGCCGACTGCGCGTCCCTCCTTGGTGGTTGATGTATGCCACCGCTGTGGAGTTGTCCGACTGGATTCGGATCTGCTTTCCTTCCAGCCACTGTTGGAAGGCTAGTAGGGCAAGATACACTGCCCTGATTTCCAGAACATTGATCTGAAGGGTGGACTCCTGCGGAGTCCACGTTCCCTGAGTCCTGTGGTGGAGAAAAACTGCTCCCCACCCTGACAGACTCGCATCTGTCGTGACCACTGCCCAGGATGGGGGCAGGAAGGATCTTCCCTGAGACAATGAGGTGGGAAGGAGCCACCATTGTAGAGAGTCCTTGGCCGTCTGGGAAAGGGAGACTTTCCTGTCTAGTGACGTTGACTTTCCGTCCCATTGGCGGAGAATGTCCCATTGAAGTGGGCGCAGATGAAACTGCGCAAATGGAACTGCTTCCATGGCTGCCACCATCTTCTCTAGGAAGTGCATGAGGCGCCTTAAGGGGTGCGACTGACCCTGAAGGAGAGATTGCACCCCTGTTTGTAGTGATCGCTGTTTGTTCAGCGGAAGCTTCACTATCGCTGCTAGAGTATGGAACTCCATGCCAAGATACGTGAGTGATTGGGTCGGTGACAGGATCGACTTTGGAAAGTTGATGATCCATCCGAAAGACTGTAGAGTCTCCAGCGTAGCATTCAGGCTGAGTTGGCATGTCTCTTGAGAGGGTGCCTTGACCAGTAGATCGTCTAGGTAAGGGATCACCAAGTGTCCCTGAGAGTGCAAGACTGCTACCACTGCCGCCATGACCTTGGTGAAGACCCGTGGGGCTGTCGCCAGACCGAATGGCAGAGCTACGAACTGAAGATGGTCGTCTCCTATCACAAAACGTAGAAAACGTTGATGTTCTGTAGCAATTGGCACGTGGAGATAAGCATCTTTGATGTCTATTGAGGCAAGGAAGTCTCCTCGAGACATTGAGGCAATGACAGATCGTAGGGTTTCCATCCGGAACCTCCTGACTTTTACGTGTCTGTTGAGCAACTTTAGATCCAGGACGGGTCGATACGATCCGTCCTTTTTTGGGACTACAAACAGATTGGAGTAAAAACCGTGACCTTGTTCCTGACATTGAGGCAACGACAGAGCGGAGGGTTTCCATCCGGAACCGTGTGGCGTGCACATGTTTGTTGAGCAGTTTTAGGTCCAGAACAGGACGGAATGAGCCGTCCTTTTTTGGAACCACAAAGAGATTGGAGTAAAACCCTCGACCCTGTTCCTGAGGAGGGACAGGGATCACTACTCCTTCCGCTCTTAGGGAGTCCACCGCCTGCCGCAGAGCATCTGCTCGGTCTGGATGTGGGGAGGTTCTGAAGAATCGGGCTGGAGGACGAGAACTGAACTCGATTCTGTACCCGCGAGACAAAATGTCTGTCACCCACCGGTCCTTGACCTGTGACAGCCAAATGTCGCAAAAGCGGGAGAGCCTGCCCCCGACCGGAGATTCGGCGGGAGGGGGCTGGAAGTCATGAGGTAGCCGCTTTGGAAGCGGTTCCTCCATTTGCTTTCTTGGGGCGTGTGTGAGTCCGCCAGGAATCTGAGTTTCTTTGCGTCCTCTGAGACCCTTTGGACGAGGTAAATGGTGTCTTGCCCGAACCTCGAAAGGACTGAAACCTCTGCTGCCACTTTTTCTGCTGAGGTTTGCTTGTTCTGGGCTGGGGTAAAGAAGAGTCTTTACCCTTGGACTGCTTAATGATGTCAGCCAATGGCTCGCCAAACAGTCTATCTCTAGATAAAGGCAAGCTGGTTAAACATTTTTTGGAACCAGCATCTGCCTTCCAGTCCCTTAACCACAAGGCTCTGCGCAAAACTACCGAATTGGCGGATGCCATTGAGGTGCGGCTGGTAGATTCTAGGACCGCATTGATAGCGTAAGACGCAAACGCAGACATCTGCGAGGTAAGGGACGCCACTTGTGGCACTGCTGGATGTATGATAGCATCCACTTTTGCTAAACCAGCTGAAATAGCCTGGAGAGCCCATACGGCTGCGAATGCCGGAGCAAACGACGCGCCGATAGCTTCATAGACAGATTTTAACCAAAGGTCCATCTGTCTGTCATTGGCATCTTTAAGTGAAGTGCCATCCTCCACTGCAACTATGGATCTAGCTGCAAGTTTGGAAATCGGGGGGTCTACCTTTGGACACTGGGTCCAGCGCTTGACCACATCAGGGGGGAAAGGATAACGTGTATCCCTAGAACGTTTAGAGAAACGTCTTTCTGGGTGAGCGTCGTGTTTCTGGATTGATTCTCTGAAGTCAGAGTGATCCAACAAAGCACTCAATTTACGCTTGGGATAGAGGAAACGAAATTTCTCCTGCTCTGCAGCTGCCTCTTCTGCTGAAGGGGCTGGGGGAGAAATATATAACAGCCTATTGATGGCTGAGATGAGGTCGTTTACCATGGCGTCCCCATCAGGGGTATCCAGGTTGAGAGGGGTTCCAGGAGTGGATTCCTGATCACTCTCTTCAGACACCTCACAGGGAGACTGATTGCGCTGAGACCCTGAGCAGTGTGATGACGTTGAGGGTCTTTCCCAGCGAGCTCGCTTAGGGTGGCTGGGGCTATCATCTGAGTCATAATACTCAGCCTGTGAAGCCGGGGACCCCCTTGCAGTCTGAATTAGTTCCAGCTGAGGGGGGCCAGAGGACAGAGACCTCGCCGAGTCCAAAGACTGAGCCCCAGACATGGATTGCAAAGTTTCAAGGATTTTTGCCATAGTCACAGACATTCTATCAGCAAAAACTGCAAAGTCTGTCCCTGACACCGGGGCAGGACTTACAAGCGTCTCAGCCTGGGTCACTACCTCTCCGGACTCCGGCTGGCGAAGCAGCACCGGATCGGAGCATTGCACACAATGGGGGTCATCGGAGCCTGCTGGTAGAGCAGCCCCACATGCAGCACACGCAGTGTACACAGCCCTAGCCTTGGCAGCCTTGCGTTTTGTGGATGACATGTTGCTGCTTCCTCAGAGCGATCTGGGTATCCAGCTAGGAAGCGACCTCACAGTGCAAGAAATAAATAAATATATATATCTGGTGACACAGTACACCAATACACACTGAGGCACTAGAGGGGCCAGCTGAAATGCCGCTTACCGCCCGCTTAAGAGCGGGTGTGTGGTCGCCAAAAGCCCCCTAGTCCAGGTCTCCCAGAGCCTTGCGTCCTTCCTCCAGCCAGACTGCATGTAATGGCTGCCGGCGTCCTGGGAGAGGAGGGGGGGCGGGCCCTGGGCGTTCCTGACTAAGAGCGGGAAGCCTGCTTCCCTCTGTGCCTAGTAAGAGAGGGCTGGAGCATGTAAATCAGGCTCCAGCCCTCGTCGCTGCTGCGAAACAGCGTCTCTCCCCTACCCTGATTGACAGGGTGGGGGCGGGAACGAAGCGGAGCTAGGCCGCAAAAAGCCGGGGACTAAAGTTATAAACGCCGCCGCCGTAAAAGCGCGGTCGGCGTGTCCCCGGCGCACCACAAGTCACAGCAGCGCCGCCCGATCCAGTGGGGGTCGGCGCTGCGTTCCCACAACACAAAGTCCCCCAGTAAACTGTAGGAACACTAACTCCAACGTTACGGTCCCCGGCGCACTACAACACCCAGCCAGCCCGGAGTGTGTCTGTGCCTGCCGGGGACACAGAGTACCTGTATGATGCAGGGCCTTGTCCCTGATTGTACTCCTGCTCCGTATCCATCAGGTGCTATGGGTCTGTGGATGGAGCCCGGCGTCAGAGCTTAGAGGCCGGCAGGATCCCACTTCCACAGAGCCCTACAAGGGGATGTGGAAGGAAAGCAGCATGTGGGGCTCCAGCCTCTGTACCAGCAATAGGTACCTCAACCGTACAACACCATCCACGGGTGAGACGGGAGCATGCTGGGGGCCCTTTATGGGCCCTCTTTTCTTCCATCCGAAATAGTCAGCAGCTACTGCTGACTAAAATCTGTGGAGCTATGCGTGGATGTCTGACCTCCTTCGCACAAAGCTTGAAAACTGGAGAACCCGTGATACCACGGGGGGGTATAGCCAGAAGGGGAGGGGCCTTGCACTTTTTGGTGTAGTGCTTTGTGTGGCCTCCGGAGGCAGTAGCTATACCCCAATCGTCTGGGTCTCCCAATAGAGCGCTGAAGAAAATGGCAAGGTCGGTAAGGCTGCTTTCACACATCCGTTTTTTGCTGTGCGGCTCAATCCGGCTCAAAAACCTATGCAACGGATGCGGCGAAAAAAAACGGATCCACTGCATAAGTTTTTTCATGCAGCCCGTCCGTTTTTTGACGGATGCGGCTTGATACTGCAAAAAACCGCATCCGGCGTCCATAGGCTTGCATTGTGAATCGTGCCAGATCCGGCGATTCGGTTTTTTTCGCCGCACAAAAAAACGTGCGAGGCAACGTTCCATCCAGCCGCCGCATGGGCTAAATATGCCGCATCCGGCAAGAAGGGAATTTTGTTACTTACCGTAAATTCCTTTTCTTCTAGCTCTTATTGGGAGACCCAGACGATTGGGGTATAGCTACTGCCCTCCGGAGGCCACACAAAGCACTACACTAAAAAGTGCAAGGCCCCTCCCCTTCTGGCTATACCCCCCCGTGGTATCACGGGTTCTCCAGTTTTAGTGCCAAAGCAAGAAGGAGGAAGCCAATAACTGGTTTAAACAAATTAACTCCGAATAACGTCGGAGAACTGAAAAACCGTTCAACATGAACAACATGTGTACCCGCAAACAACAAAAAAATCCCGAAGGACAACAGGGCGGGTGCTGGGTCTCCCAATAAGAGCTAGAAGAAAAGGAATTTACGGTAAGTAACAAAATTCCCTTCTTCTTCAGCGCTCTATTGGGAGACCCAGACGATTGGGACGTCCAAAAGCTGTCCCTGGGTGGGTAAAGAGATACCTCATGTTAGAGCTGCAAAACAGCCCTCCCCTACGGGGATGTCACTGCCGCCTGCAGGACTCTTCTACCTAAGCTGGCATCCGCCGAAGCATAGGTATGCACCTGATAATGTTTGGTGAAAGTGTGCAGACTCGACCAGGTAGCTGCCTGGCACACCTGTTGAGCCGAAGCCTGGTGTCGCAAAGCCCAGGACGCACCCACAGCTCTGGTTGAGTGGGCTTTCAGCCCTGAAGGAACCGGAAGCCCAGCAGAACGGTAGGCTTCCAGAATTGGTTCTTTGATCCATCGAGCCAGGGTGGCTTTAGAAGCCTGCGACCCCTTGCGCTGGCCAGCGACAAGGACAAAAAGTGCATCTGAACGGCGGATAGGCGCCGTGCGAGAAATATAGATTCTGAGTGCTCTCACCAGATCTAGCAAACGTAAGTCTTTCTCATACCGGTGAACCGGCTGAGGACAAAAGGAAGGCAAGGATATATCCTGATTAAGATGAAACGAGGATACGACCTTAGGGAGAAACTCCGGAATGGGGCGCAGCACTACCTTGTCCTGGTGGAACACCAGGAAGGGAGCCTTGGATGACAGAGCTGCCAGCTCAGACACTCGCCTAAGCGATGTGATCGCAACAAGAAACGCCACTTTCTGTGACAGGCGAGAAAAGGAAACGTCCTTTAGAGGCTCGAAGGGCGGCTTTTGCAGAGCAACTAGTACTCTGTTCAGATCCCATGGATCTAACGGCCGCTTGTACGGGGGCACAATATGACAGACCCCCTGTAGGAACGTGCGCACCTTAGGAAGACGTGCTAGACGCTTCTGAAAAAACACAGATAGTGCCGAGACTTGCCCTTTAAGGGAGCTGAGCGACAAGCCCTTTTCCAACCCCGATTGCAGGAAGGAAAGAAAGGTGGGCAATGCAAATGGCCAAGGGGATACTCTCTGTGCAGAGCACCAGGATAAGAAAATCTTCCACGTTCTGTGGTAGATCTTAGCAGACGTTGACTTCCTAGCTTGTCTCATTGTGGCTACGACTCCTTGAGATAATCCTGCGGACGCTAGGATCCAGGACTCAATGGCCACACAGTCAGGTTCAGGGCCGCAAAATTCTGATGGAAAAACGGCCCTTGGGACAGTAAGTCTGGTCGGTCTGGCAGTGACCACGGTCGACCGACCGTGAGATGCCACAGATCCGGATACCACGATCTCCTCGGCCAGTCTGGGGCGACGAGTATGACGCGGCTGCAATCGGATCTGATCTTGCGTAACACTCTGGGCAAGAGTGCCAGAGGTGGGAAGACGTATGGGAGCCGGAACTGCGACCAATCTTGAACTAATGCGTCTGCCGCCAGAGCTCTTTGATCGCGCGACCTCGCCATGAATGCCGGGACCTTGTTGTTGTGCCGGGACGCCATTAGGTCGACGTCCGGCACTCCCCATCGGCGACAGATTTCCTGAAACACGTCCGGGTGAAGGGACCACTCCCCTGCGTCCATGCCCTGGCGACTGAGGAAGTCTGCTTCCCAATTTTCTACGCCTGGGATGTGAACCGCGGATATGGTGGATGCTGTGTCCTCCACCCACATTAGAATGCGCCGGACTTCTTGGAATGCTTGCCGACTGCGCGTCCCTCCTTGGTGGTTGATGTATGCCACCGCTGTGGAGTTGTCCGACTGGATTCGGATCTGCTTTCCTTCCAGCCACTGTTGGAAGGCCAGTAGGGCAAGATACACTGCCCTGATTTCCAGAACATTGATCTGAAGGGTGGACTCCTGCGGAGTCCACGTCCCCTGGGCCCTGTGGTGGAGAAACACTGCTCCCCACCCTGACAGACTCGCATCTGTCGTGACCACTGCCCAGGATGGGGGCAGGAAGGATCTTCCCTGAGACAATGAGGTGGGAAGGAGCCACCATTGTAGAGAGTCCTTGGCCGTCTGGGAAAGAGAGACTTTCCTGTCCAGGGACGTTGACTTCCCGTCCCATTGGCGGAGAATGTCCCATTGAAGTGGGCGCAGATGAAACTGCGCAAAGGGAACTGCTTCCATGGCTGCCACCATCTTCCCGAGGAAGTGCATGAGGCGCCGTAAGGGGTGCGACTGGCCTTGAAGGAGGGATTGCACCCCTGTCTGTAGGGACCGCTGCTTGTTCAGCGGAAGCTTCACTCTCGCTGCTCGAGTATGAAACTCCATGCCAAGATACGTTAGCGACTGTGACGGTGACAGATTCGACTTTGGAAAGTTGATGATCCATCCGAACGTCTGTAGAGTCTCCAGCGTAGCATGTAGACTGAGTTGGCATGCCTCTTGAGAGGGTGCCTTGACAAGTAGATCGTCTAGGTAAGGGATCACCGAGTGTCCCTGAGAGTGCAAGACTGCTACCACCGCCGCCATGACCTTGGTGAAGACCCGGGGGGCTGTCGCCAGACCGAATGGCAGAGCTACGAACTGAAGATGGTCGTTTCCTATCACAAAACGTAGAAAACGTTGATGTTCTGTAGCAATTGGCACGTGGAGATAAGCATCTTTGATGTCTATTGAGGCAAGGAAGTCTCCTTGAGACATTGAGGCAACGACAGAGCGGAGGGTTTCCATCCGGAACAGTGTGGCGTGCACATGTTTGTTGAGCAGCTTTAGATCCAGAACAGGACGGAACGAGCAGTCCTTTTTTGGAACCACAAAGAGATTGGAGTAAAACCCTCGCCCTTGTTCCTGAGGCGGTACAGGAACCACTACTCCTTCCGCTCTTAGGGAGTCCACCGCCTGCAGCAGGGCATCTGCTCGGTCTGGATGTGGGGAGGTTCTGAAGAACCGAGCTGGAGGACGAGAACTGAACTCGATTCTGTACCCGCGAGACAAAATGTTTGTCACCCACCGGTCTTTGACCTGTGACATCCAAATGTCGGAAAAGCGGGAGAGCCTGCCCCCGACCGGAGATGCGGAGGGGGGGGGCTGGAAGTCATGAGGTAGCCGCTTTGGAAGCGGTTCCTCCATTTGCTTTCTTGGGGCGTGCGTGAGCCCGCCAGGAATCTGAGACTCTTTGCGTCCTCTGAGTCCCTTTGGACGAGGAGAATTGTGTCTTGCCCGAACCTCGAAAGGACTGAAACCTCTGCTGCCATTTTTTCTGCTGAGGTTTGCTTGATCTGGGCTGGGGTAAGGAAGAGTCTTTACCCTTGGACTGTTTAATGATGTCAGCCAATGGCTCGCCAAACAGTCTATCTCTAGATAAAGGCAAGCTGGTTAAACATTTTTTGGAACCAGCATCTGCTTTCCAGTCCTTTAACCACAAGGCTCTGCGCAAAACTACCGAATTGGCGGACGCCATTGAGGTGCGGCTGGTAGATTCTAGGACCGCATTGATAGCGTAAGACGCAAACGCAGACATCTGCGAGGTAAGGGACGCCACTTGCGGCACCGCTGGATGTATGACAGCATCCACTTTTGCTAAACCAGCTGAAATAGCTTGGAGTGCCCATACGGCTGCGAATGCTGGAACAAACGACGCGCCGATAGCTTCATAGACAGATTTTAACCAAAGGTCCATCTGTCTGTCATTGGCATCCTTAAGTGAAGCGCCATCCTCCACTGCAACTATGGATCTAGCTGCAAGTTTGGAAATCGGGGGGTCTACTTTTGGACACTGGGTCCAGCGCTTGACCACATCAGGGGGGAAAGGAAAACGTGTATCCTTAGAACGTTTAGAGAAACGCCTTTCTGGATGAGCGTCGTGTTTCTGGATTGACTCTCTGAAGTCAGAGTGATCCAAGAAAGCACTCAATTTACGCTTGGGATAGAGGAAACGAAACTTCTCCTGCTCCGCAGCCGCCTCTTCTGCTGAAGGGGCTGGGGGAGAAATATCCAACAGTCTATTGATGGCTGAGATAAGCTCGTTTACCATGGCGTCCCCATCCGGGGTATCCAGATTGAGAGGGGTTCCAGGATAAGACTCCTGAACACTCTCTTCAGACGCATCACAGGGCGACTGATTGCGCTGAGACCCTGAGCAGTGTGATGACGTTGAGGGTCTTTCCCAGCGAGCTCGCTTAGGGTGGCTGGGGCTATCATCTGAGTCATAATACTCAGCCTGGGAAGCCGGGGACCCCCTTGCAGTCTGGATTAATTCCAACTGAGGGGGATTAGCGGACAGAGACCTCGCCGTGTCCATAGACTGAGCCCCAGTCATGGATTGCAAAGTTTCAAGGATTTTTGCCATAGTCACAGACATTCCATCAGCAAAAACTGCAAAGTCTGTCCCTGACACCGGGGCAGGACTTACAAGCGTCTCAGCCTGGGTCACTACCCCTCCGGACTCCGGCTGGCGAAGCAGCACCGGATCTGAGCATTGCACACAATGGGGGTCTTTGGAACCTGCTGGTAGAGCAGCCCCACATGCAGCACACGCAGTGTACACAGCCCTAGCCTTGGCAGCCTTGCGTTTTGTGGATGACATGTTGCTGCCTCCTCAGAGCGATCTGGGGTATCCAGCCAGGAAGCGACCTCACAGTGCAAGAAATAAATAAATATATATATCTGGTGACACAGTACACCAATACACACTGAGGCACTAGAGGGGCCAGCTGAAATGCCGCTTACCGCCCGCTTAAGAGCGGGTGTGTGGTCGCCAAAAGCCCCCTAGTCCAGGTCTCCCAGAGCCTTGCGTCCTTCTTCCAGCCAGACTGCATGTAATGGCTGCCGGCGTCCTGAGAGAGGAGGGGGGGCGGGCCCTGGGCGTTCCTGGCTAAGAGCGGGAAGCCTGCTTCCCTCTGTGCCTAGTGAGAGGGCTGGAGCATGTAAATCAGGCTCCAGCCCTCGTCGCTGCTGCGAAACAGCGTCTCTCCCCTACCCTGATTGACAGGGTGGGGGCGGGAACGAAGCGGAGCTAGGCCGCAAAAGCCGGGGACTGGATTTATAAACGCCGCCGCCGTAAAAGCGCGGTCGGCGTGTCCCCGGCGCACTACAAGTCACAGCAGCGCCGCCGGTCCAGTGGGGGTCGGCGCTGCGTTCCCACAACACAAAAGTCCCCCAGTAAACTGCAGGAACACCAACTCAATCGTTACGGTCCCCGGCGCACTACAACACCCAGCCAGCCCGGAGTGTGTCTGTGCCTGCCGGGGACACAGAGTACCTGTATGATGCAGGGCCATGTCCCTGATTGTACTCCTGCTCCATATCCATCAGGTTCAACTGGGTCTGTGGATGGAGCCCGGCGTCAGAGCTTAGAGGCCGGCAGGATCCCACTTCCACAGAGCCCTACAAGGGGATGTGGAAGGAAAACAGCATGTGGGGCTCCAGCCCCTGTACCAGCAATAGGTACCTCAACCTTACAACACCATCCACGGGTGAGAAGGGAGCATGCTGGGGGCCCTATATGGGCCCTCTTTTCTTCCATCCGAAATAGTCAGCAGCTGCTGCTGACTAAAATCTGTGGAGCTATGCGTGGATGTCTGACCTCCTTCGCACAAAGCTTGAAAACTGGAGAACCCGTGATACCACGGGGGGGTATAGCCAGAAGGGGAGGGGCCTTGCACTTTTTAGTGTAGTGCTTTGTGTGGCCTCCGGAGGGCAGTAGCTATACCCCAATCGTCTGGGTCTCCCAATAGAGCGCTGAAGAAAAACCGGACACAACGCAAGGCCATGCGGCACAATACGCCGCTAATGCAAGTCTATGCGGTAAAAAAAAAAAACGGTTGCGTTTTTTCTGTAGAGCGCCGTATTGTGCCACACGGCAAAAACCGGATGTGTGAAAGCAGCCTTACACGTGTCTGATGTTCATGCCCCCAGTATGGACCTGGACTCGTTAACCTGTTCAGTTTGGGTCAGTAGTCCCGCGGCCGGTATAACATGTCCGCTATCGGTTAGGGCCGTTTCACACATCTGGTATTTCGCCGAATTGCTGGATTCGGAACACTCCAGTACAGTGTTTATACTGTCCAATGGCATCGCGGCAAGCTCCGGTCACATGACAGCATGTGACCAGAGCTTGCCGCGATGCCATTGTACTGGACTGGACTGTGCCGGATCCGGCGATCTGGAGAAATGCCGGATGTGTGAAACGGCCCTTAGTGACCAGTTTCTTATTTTCTGGTGTGTCTGGTACCTGAGGGTCACCGGAGTTTGCTCTTCGGACAGATTCTCCATCACATGACGAAACGCATGAAACAATTCCACTTTACAGATTCGGGATCTGGAGAAACAAAATAAATAATAATAATAATCTTTATTTCTATAGCGCCAACTTATTCTGCAGCGCTGTACAATTCAGAGGTTCATATACTAACAATCATAAGTAACCATTAATCCCAATCCATTATACAGTGTGCCCACCCATATCCATATTGTAGGAAGGTCTCCAGGAGGTATCGCTTCACGTCCGCAGCCTTGTGAGTTTTACACGTTCTAATCATAGCATTTCTGTATGCAAGGTGTCGATTCGTATTGAATTGATGATGCCCTACAACTTTGTAAATCACTTTTTTTCTCTCTCTCGTTCCGTTTTCGAGATAAAAATGATAACTCTGTTGTTTTACACCAGGTTGCGTAGCACATGGCTACTTTACTATACCTAGACACCACTTCTATGCCTATAACTGACACTTTACTATACCTAGACACCACTTCTATGCCTATAGCTGACACTTTACTATATCTAGACACCACTTCTATGCCTATAACTGACACTTTACTATACCTAGACACCACTTCTATGCCTATAGCTGACACTTTACTATACCTAGACACCACTTCTATGCCTATAAGTGCCGCCGTTCTCAAGTTAATGGCGGTGGACAGGATATGGGTGGACACACTGTATAGCATGTTAGAATGCTGTATATAAGAGCCACAGCTTATAGGCTAAAAAAACTGGTGACAGGTTCCCTTTAAACAAAACATTAATCACCAACCATTATATACCACAGGAACCTCAGTGACATCACTGAGGGTACCATACAATAGCTCCTACCTAGACTGTGGCGTCCCAATCGCTTTTTTCGTTGTCCCTTGTTTGTAGCCGTTAGCGGTGACATCTAGTGGCTGATGTGGTACTGCGCACCAACTGATCGCTGCGGAGAAAGGATTGAACATAATAATAATAATGTTATTCATTTATATAGCGCTATTAATTCCACAGCGCTTTACATGCATCAGGAACACTGTCCCCATTGGGGCTCACAATCTAGAGTCCCTATCTGTATGTCTTTGGCGTGTGGGAGGAAACCAGAGACCCCGGAGGAAACCCACGCAAACACGGGGAGAACATACAAACTCCTTGCAGATGGTGTCCTTGGTGGGATTTGAACCCAGGACCCCAGCGCTGCAAGACTACAGTGCTAACCACTGAGCCACCGTGTACAGTGCTAACCACTGAGCCACCACAAGACTGCAGTGCTAACCACTGAGCCACCGTGCCGCCCATGATGTTAATTCTCCTCTGTATGCGATGGCCTACAAATTATAGATGCAGAACGCACCAGACAGAACGGCCCCTTTAATCAGTCAGACGGCATCCATGCTGTGCCCCTGATAATATAGGGGGGGGGGGGCGCTATAGTGATTCTACCATCATCTTACATATCTAGTTTTGGACTCACCCGCCCCGCAGGGACCCATCTTGCCTACACCCTCCGCCTTCTTCAGGGCGTCTCTCCCGTGCTGGAACTGTAAATGTGACTGCAGGATCTGAGGTTTGTGCACTTGGTATCCTTCCGGTAGATCCGACACTTTTTGGCACCTGGATAGAAAAGAAGGGAATTTTGTTTACTTACCGTAAATTCCTTTTCTTCTAGCTCCAATTGGGAGACCCAGACAGTGGGTGTATAGCTACTGCCTCTGGAGGCCGCACAAAGAACTACACTTAAAAGTGTAAGGCCCCTCCCCTTCTGGCTATACACCCTCCCGTAGGAGTACGGATTCCTCAGTTTTAGTACCAAAGTAAGGAGGAGGAAAGCCAATAACAGTTTCAAAAACAAATTCAATCCGATAACAAGATCGGAGAACTTAAGAAACAACATGAACAACATGTGCACCCGAAAAACGAAACCCTAAGAACAAATAGGGCGGGTGCTGGGTCTCCCAATTGGAGCTAGAAGAAAAGGAATTTACGGTAAGTAAACAAAATTCCCTTCTTTTTCGCTCCTAATTGGGAGACCCAGACAGTGGGACGTCCAAAAGCAGTCCCTGGGTGGGTAAAAAGATACCACATGAACGGGCTGTCAGACAGCCCTTTCCTACAGGTGGGCCACCGCCGCCTGAAGGACCTGTCTACCTAGGCTGGCATCTGCCGAAGCGTAGGTATGCACTTGATAGTGTTTGGTAAACGTGTGCAGACTCGACCAGGTAGCCGCCTGGCACACCTGCTGAGCCGTAGCCTGATGCCGCAATGCCCAGGACGCACCAACGGCTCTGGTAGAATGGGCCTTCAGTCCAGATGGAATCGGAAGCCCAGCAGAACGGTATGTGTGAAGAATTGGTTCCTTGATCCACCGCGCCAGGGTGGATTTGGAAGCTTGCGATCCCTTATGCTGACCAGCGACTAGGACAAAGAGCGCATCAGAACGGCGTAGAGACGCCGTGCGAGAAATGTAAATCCTGAGTGCTCTCACCAGGTCCAACAGATGTAAACCTTTTTCAAATTGGTGAACTGGATGCGGACACAAAGATGGCAAAGTGATATCCTGATTGAGATGAAAGGAAGAAACCACCTTGGGAGAAAACTCTGGAATTGGACGCAGTACTACCTTGTCTTGGTGAAACACCAGGAAGGGAGATTTGCAAGATAACGCCGCTAGCTCGGACACTCTTCGAAGAGACGTGACCGCCACAAGAAAAACTACTTTTTGTGAAAGCCGAGAAAGGGAAACCTCTTTCAAAGGCTCGAAAGGCGGCTTCTGGAGAGCAATGAGAACCTTGTTCAGATCCCAGGGTTCCAATGGCCGTCTGTAAGGAGGAACGATATGACAAACCCCTTGGAGAAACGTGCGTACTTTAGAAAGTCGTGCCAAGCGCTTCTGAAAGAATACGGATAGCGCGGAGACTTGACCCTTAAGAGAGCTAAGCGACAAACCTTTTTCCAACCCAGACTGCAGGAAGGAAAGAAAAATTGGCAATGCAAATGGCCAGGGAGAAAACCCTTGAGCCACGCACCAAGCTAAGAATATCTTCCACGTCCTGTGATATATCTTAGCTGAGGATGGTTTTCTAGCCTGTCTCATTGTGGCAACAACTTCATGAGATAAACCGGAGGCCGCTAGGATCCAGGACTCAATGGCCACACAGTCAGGTTCAGGGCCGCAGAATTCAGATGGAAAAACGGCCCTTGAGACAGCAAATCTGGACGGTCTGGTAGTGCCCACGGTTGGCCTACCGTGAGATGCCACAGATCCGGGTACCACGACCTTCTTGGCCAGTCTGGAGCGACGAGAATGGCTCGATGGCAGTCGGACCTGATTTTCCGGAGAACTCTGGGTAACAATGCTAGAGGTGGGAACACATAGGGGAGTCGGAATTGCGACCAATCCTGAACCAAGGCGTCTGCCGCCAGCGCTCGGTGATCGTGAGACCGTGCCATGAAAACTGGGACCTTGTTGTTGTGCCGTGACGCCATCAGATCGACGTCCGGCGTCCCCCAGCGGCAACAGATCTGCTGAAACACGTCCGGGTGAAGGGACCATTCTCCTGCGTCCATGCCCTGGCGACTGAGAAAGTCTGCTTCCCAGTTTTCCACGCCTGGGATGTGAACTGCGGATATGGTGGACGCTTTGCTTTCCACCCACGTCAAAATCCGCCGGACTTCCTGAAAGGCTTGGCGACTGCGTGTCCCCCCTTGGTGGTTGATGTACGCCACCGCCGTGGAATTGTCCGACTGAATCCGAATCTGCTTGCCTTCCAGCCATTGTTGGAAGGCTCGCAGAGCAAGGTAGATTGCTCTGATTTCCAGAACATTGATCTGCAGGGTGGACTCTTCCTGAGTCCACGTCCCCTGAGCCCTGTGGTGGAGAAACACCGCTCCCCACCCTGATAGGCTCGCATCCGTCGTGACCACTGCCCAGGACGGAGGAAGGAACGACTTTCCCTGTGACAATGAGGTGGGGAGAAGCCACCAACGCAGAGAGTCCTTGGCAGTCTGAGAGAGGGAGACAGTCCTGTCGAGGGACGTCGACTTCCCGTCCCATTGGCGGAGAATGTCCCATTGTAGAGGGCGCAGATGAAACTGCGCGAACGGGACCGCCTCCATTGCTGCTACCATCTTTCCTAGGAAATGCATGAGGCGCCTCAGTGAGTGCGACTGGCTCTGAAGGAGAGATTGCACTCCTGCCCTTAGCGAACACTGCTTGTCCAGTGGAAGCTTCACTATCGCTGAGAGAGTATGAAACTCCATGCCAAGATAAGTCAGAGATTGGGTCGGGATGAGATGCGACTTTGGAAAGTTGATAATCCACCCGAAACTCTGGAGAGTGTCTAGTGCCACCTTCAGACTGTGTTGGCATGCCTCTTGAGAGGGTGCCTTTATAAGCAGGTCGTCTAGATACGGGATGACCGAGTGACCCTGCGAGTGCAGAACAGCTACTACTGCTGCCATGACCTTGGTGAAGACCCGGGGGGCTGTTGCCAGACCGAAAGGTAACGCTACGAACTGTAGGTGTTCGTCGTGTATGACGAAGCGTAGGAAACGCTGATGCTCTGGCGCAATCGGCACGTGGAGATACGCATCTTTGATATCTATTGATGCTAGAAAATCTCCTTGAGACATTGAGGCTATGACGGAGCGTAGGGATTCCATCCGGAACCTCCTGACTTTTACGTGTCTGTTGAGCAACTTTAGATCCAGGACGGGTCGATACGATCCGTCCTTTTTTGGGACTACAAACAGATTGGAGTAAAAACCGTGACCTTGTTCCTGAAGAGGGACGGGGGTCACCACTCCTTCCGCCTTTAGAGCGGCCACCGCCTGCAACAGAGCATCGGCCCGGTCTGGTGGTGGAGAAGTTGTGAAGAAACGAGTTGGCGGACGAGAACTGAACTCTATCCTGTACCCGTGAGACAGAATATCCCTCACCCAACGGTCTTTGACGCGTGACAGCCAAATGTCGCCAAAGTGGGAAAGCCTCCCACCGACCGAGGGTGTGGGAATCGGAGACTGCAAGTCAGGAGGACGCCGTCTTGGCAACGGTTCCTCCGGCTGTCCTTTTTGGGCGTGACTGAGACCTCCAAGAATCTGAGCGTCTCTGGTCTTTTTGAGTCTTTTTTGACGAGGCGAATTGGGACCTGCCCGGTCCTCGAAAGGACCGATAACCAGACTGACCCTTCCTCTGTTGGGGTTTGTTTTGTCTGTGTTGCGGTAAGGATGAGTCCTTACCCTTGGAGTGTTTGATGATTTCATCCAAACGCTCTCCAAACAATCGGTCACGAGAAAAAGGCAAATTGGTTAAGCACTTCTTGGAATGAGAATCTGCCTTCCAATGTCTCAACCACAGGGCCCTACGCAAAACAACGGAGTTGGCTGACGCCACTGCCGTGCGGCTTGTAGCGTCAAGAACAGCATTAATCGCGTACGACGCGAATGCCGACATTTGCGAGGTCAATGGTGCTACCTGCGGGGCAAATGCACGTGTGACTGAGTCGACTTGCACAAGCCCGGCTGAGATAGCTTGGAGTGCCCATACGGCAGCAAAAGATGGCGCTAACGACGCTCCAATCGCTTCATAGATGGATTTCAGCCAGAGCTCCATCTGCCTGTCAGTGGCATCTTTAAGTGCCGCTCCATCTTCAACTGCAACCAAGGATCTAGCTGCAAGCCTGGAAATTGGAGGATCCACTTTTGGACACTGGGTCCAACCCTTGACCACCTCAGGGGGAAAAGGATAGCGTGTATCTTTAAGCCGTTTAGAAAAACGCCTTTCCGGATAAGCGTGGGGTTTCTGGATTGCGTCTCTAAAGTCAGCGTGGTCCAGAAAAGTGCTTAATGTACGCTTAGGATATCTGAAATGGATTTTCTCGTGCTGCGAAGCTGACTCCTCTACAGGAGGAGCTGGTGGGGAAATATTTAACATCTTATTGATGGACGCTATAAGATCATTAACTATGGCGTCACCATCTGGTGTATCTAGATTGAGAGCGGTCCCAGGATCAGAATCCTGATCAGTGACGTCCGCTTCATCACCCATAGATTCATCTCGCTGGGATCCTGACCATTGAGATGAATGTGAAGGCCCCTCATAGCGAGCCCGCTTAGGTTGTCTGGGGCCATCGTCCGAGTCAGAGTCTTCACCCTGAGGTGTATGTGCCCGTCCCGGAGCTTGGAGGTAATTCAGCTGAGGGGGACCAGGGGGCAATGATTGCACAGTGTCCGTGGCCTGAAGTACAGGCCTAGCTCGCAATACGTCAAGAATTTTTGACATAGTGAGAGACATTCTGTCAGCAAAAGCTGTAAACTCAGTTCCTGTCACCTGGACAGCATTCACAGGTGGTACACCCTGGGTCACGTCCAGCAGAGGTCCCGACTGTGCAAGCGCCGCAGGGGCCGAGCACTGCACACAATGGGGGTCAGTGGAGCCTGCCGGTAGAAAAGTCCCACATGCGGTACAGGAAGCATATAATGTCTGTGCCTTGGCACCCTTGCGTTTTGCGGACGACATGCTGTTGGCTCTCTGCAATGTGAGAGAGTCTATAGCCAAAGGGCGACTAGCGCTATGCAGTACAAAGTATTTGCAGGAACAAAATACTAAGATTACTACTGGCACAAGAGGGGGTGAGCCCAAAGGGCTGCTTACCGCCCGCTGAATAGCGGGTAAGAGGCGCAGAATTCCTTGTCTGGGTCTCCCCGGCTCCCCTCTGCAGCTCAGCGTGTCAGCAGGAATGGCTGCCGGCGTCTGTGGAGAGGGGCGGTCCGTGGGAGTTCCCAAACAAAAGTGCGGGAAACAGTGTCCCCTCTGTGCCTATTGTGAGGGCTGGAGTATGTAAAAACGACTCCAGCCCTCAGCGCTGATGCACTGACCAGCGTCCCGCCCCTCTCCTGACTGGCAGGTCCGGGGGCGGGAACGAACGGAAATAGGCCGCAAAAGCCGGGGACTCGAGTTATCAGCGCAGCCGCCGTAAAAGCGCGGCCCGCGCTGAAGTCCCCGGCGCACCACAAGTGCCAGCCGCGCCGCAGTCCCAGCGGCCGGCGCGACCTTTTCCCAAAAGTGTGCCTGCTTCAGCGAAGCTGAATGAGGCTATGGCACAAGCGCCGCAGCGCTAATGTCCCCGGCGCACTACAACACCCAGCATGCTGCGGTGTGAGCGCCAAATGCACGGGGACACAGAGTACCTTGAGGAAGCAGGGCCATGTCCCTGATGTACTCCGCTCCATCCAGCATCTTCTCCAGGGGCTGTAGATGGAGCACGGTCTCAGTGCCTGGAGACCAGTAAATCCCACTTCACCCAGAGCCCTGTAAAAAGGGATGGGGAAGGAATCAGCATGTGGGCTCCAGCCGCCGTACCCGCAATGGGTACCTCAACCTTACAAACACCTCCGACATACAGTGGGGTGAGAAGGGAGCATGCTGGGAGCCCTGTATGGGCCCTCTTTTCTTCCATCCGACATAGTCAGCAGCTGCTGCTGACTAAAAACAATGGAGCTATGCGTGCGTGTCTGACCTCCTTCGCACAAAGCTAAAACTGAGGAATCCGTACTCCTACGGGAGGGTGTATAGCCAGAAGGGGAGGGGCCTTACACTTTTAAGTGTAGTTCTTTGTGCGGCCTCCAGAGGCAGTAGCTATACACCCACTGTCTGGGTCTCCCAATTAGGAGCGAAAAAGAAAAAACATATAAATATATATGATAAGGGTCAGTGCCTGCGTTACCATGCATCCAATGCAGATCTGACCATGGAGTACCTACTATGCAGAGCCCTCTCCATAGAGCGCCAGCTGAACGGGCACATCCCCAGCACCACCGCGGACAGGTAGATGGGCCGCTGTAGAAAGTGCGTGAGCAGCGCCCCCTGGCAGCCCAGCACGTTCCAGCGAGCCATCTTATCGCTGCAGGACATGGAGATGGTGCGGTCTCCCCGGCCTGGCTTGACGCGGAGGACCCCCACAGTGTGATAGTCTACCCCCGGGGCGCGCTGATCCTGGACGTCCCCGGGGACACACTTCGCTCCGGTTCTAAACACATCCGCACTTTCTTCCTTTTCCTTGAGGTCGGTTTTCTTCCCGGTTTCCTCGTCGGATCCATCTTGTTTCATTCTCTTTGCAGTGGGGGAGTCACAAGCCGTCTGCTTCCTTTTATTGCTGGGGGTGATGGGGTTAGGGGATAACGGTGTCGCCTCCGATGTGGAGGGGGGACAGAGCTGATCCTCTAGGGGAAGCATGGGTATAATCGATGCATCACCGCCTATAGGGGCAAAGAGTGGTAGATTAAGAATACATAAAGGAACTGTGTGTCTCCAGGGTGCGATTTCACAGGAGTACCAACAGGGCGGCGACACACAGGACCCCCCCCCACCCCCCCACTGCTGTAGGGCTCCGCGGCAGACCAATATGGCCGCCAGTACAGCCCTCATAGAAGCAGTCACCCTGCTCCACCACAATGGTAAATGTGCCAGATTTACAATTCTGGAAGCCCCCAGAGTAGTTATCACCATATTGGATGTCACCCGGATTTCCAAATGCTCGGGTCGAGTATTATATTCCCATAGCGGCTGGAATATTCAGCTTAGGCCTCTTGCACACGTCAGCGAAAAACACGTGTCTTTCACTGACGTGTTGAAGGTGCGTATAGCCCTCCGTGTGCCGTGATGTTAGCACACAGTAAGCGGGAACTTTTTATTCACCTGTCCCCAGTGCTGCTGCCGCTTCCGGGTCCGTGATGCAGTGAATATTCATGAGCGTAATGAGCGGGCCTGGAAGCAGGAGACAGCAGCACCGAAGACAGGTGAGTATACAAAATACAGTGGAACCTTGGGTTAAGAGTAACTTAGTTTGAGAGCGTTTTGCAAGATAAGCAAAGCTTTGTAAAAATTTGTAACTTGGTTGAAGAGCAATGCTTTGCAAGAAGAGCAAATACTCACCATGCACACTTCCGGTTCTGTCCTTTCATCGTGCTCTGACCCGCTCTGAGGTAACTTTCTCTACATATGTACTGTATACAGTATACACTATACAGCATATCTATCAATTTGCATTTGTGGATATTGTACTTTCTTATTGATAACCAGTGCAGCACATTACTTGTATTGTACCTCCCGTACACCAACAATTCTATTGTAAGCTAACATAGCTAACCTGAAGAAGGTGACGAAACGCGCGTCGGAGGCGGGAGGCAGACACACAAGTCAGGAGATTATTGTTTAAGCAAGTGCACAGTATTAAGTGGGCATTAGTGTAATATATTATAGTGGTAAAACTGTATATACTTTGAAGTAAGCTGCTAAAATCAATAATGTATTATATTAGGCCAAGTTGGAGCCATTACAGGTGATATTGTATAGCAGTACAGACCACTTAAAGGGGTTATCCGGCTTATTTTGACTTTTTTTTATTATTACCCTATTGGGCTACATTGGGGCAGGTAAGTAGATAGTGAGCACTTACCTGCCCTGCTGTCAGCCCCTCTCCCGCGGCTCAGAGTGGTCATGTGACCGCTCCTGCCGCGATTTTGCTGCTTCCGGTCATTTCATGTCAACATGGGCAGGACCATGTTGACATGCAAATCTGGAACAGCTTGTTGCCGCCCTGCCGGGCTGGTACAGTGCGTGAGTCCCCGCCCCCCTTCCCTGCACCGTCCCACACATTCCTCCACACCCCGTACTCTCCCCGCCCACGGTGTCACCGCCAGCACCGGGCCCCCTGCTTACAGTCTGTGTATCAGCAGCTTCTCAGTGCGTGCAGCCACGGGGATGACGAGCGCTGCTGGCAGGAGGTTAGATGAGATCAATACCTCCTGTGACGATCTCCTCCTCTACCGACATCAGCGCTGTCACTGCCTTCTATGCCCACCGCATTCTCACGTCACGTCTTGCGGGCGGCCCGAGTCTGTCACTAGCGGTGATGTCACGGGCTCTCGCGATACTGCTGAGAACGCGGTGGGCATAGAAGGCAGTGACAGCGGTGACGTCAGCAGTGCAGGAGATCATCACAGCAGGTAATGAGCTCATCTAACCTCCTGGCAGCAGCACTCGTCATCCCCTGCAGTGACCTGAGCTATTGATGTTCGCTCAGGTCACTGCACTGGTCTTCCAGACAATGGGGAACATTCTGTTCTTCATTGACTGGGACATTGACTATGGTATGGATCACCTTATTGTATTACGCCGGACCCTGATTTTATTGTTTTTTTTCAATAAAATGGTGAAAGAGGGAATGTTTTGGGGAGTGTTTTTTCAAATAAAACTTTTTTTGTTGTCTATTTTTTTTTTTTTTTTTTTTTTTATTACTGACTGGGTTGGTGATGTCTGGTATCTGATAGACGCATGACATCACTAACCCCAGGGCCTGATGCCAGGTGACATTACACATCTGGTATTAACCCCGTATATTACCCCGTTTGCCACCACACCAGGGCAATGGGATGAGTTGGGGTGAAGCACCAAGATTGGCACATCTAATGGATGCGCCACTTCTGGGGCGGCTGCAGCCTGCTATTTTTAGGCTGGGGAGTGTCCAATAACAGTGGACCTCCCCAGTCTTAGAATACCAGACCACATCTGTCCGCTTTACCTTGGCTGGTGATCCAATTTGGGGGGGACCCCACGTTTTTTGTTTTAAATTATTTATATAACTTAAAATAGCGTGGGGTGCCCTCTGTTTTGGATTATCAGCCAAGGTGAGGTTGCCAGCTGTGGTCTGCAGGCTGCAGCCATCTGCTTTACCCTAGCTGGCTACAAAAGATAGGGGGGACCCCACGTCGTTTTTTTTTATTTATTATTTGGCTAAATACAAGGCTAAGCACCCTTTAGTGCCACATGAAAAGTCACTAAAGGGTGCCAGCTCAGAATATGCAGGGAGGTGGGACATTATATAGGTCTTTCTCATCTATCTATCATCCATTCCTCTATCTCTCTGTCTATATCTATCAATCTCTATATCTATTCATCTATTTATCTTTCTTGCTGCTTCCGATCTTTGCGGTCCGAAAAAAAACGGAAGGCACACGGATGACACGGATGCATCCGTGAAAAAAACTGACTTTTTTTGCGGACAGCAAAAACGGAACGGTCATGTGAATGTAGCCCACATGTGTTCCCCATGGGGGTAGGGGTCGATACAGAACGATGGTGGGGGCGGGGGGGGGGGGTCGGTACAGAGCGCCGTGTGTGTGTGTGTGTGTGTGTGTGGGGGCGCAGAGCCCTATGTGTGTGTGTGGGGGGCTCAGAGCCCTATGTGTATGTGTGTGTGTGTTGGGGGGGGCGCAGAGCCCGATATGTGTGTGTGTGTGTGTGTGTGTGTGTGTGTGTGGGGGGCGCAGAGCCCGATACGTGTGTGTGTGGGGGGCGCAGAGCCCGATGTGTGTGTGTGTGTGGGGGGGGCGCAGAGCCCGATGTGTGTGTGTGTGGGGCGCAGAGCCCGATGTGTGTGTGTGTGTGTGTGGGGGCGCAGAGCCCGATGTGTGTGTGTGGGGGCGCAGAGCCCGATGTGTGTGTGTGTGTGTGTGTGTGTGTGGGGGGGGGGGCGCAGAGCCCGATGTGTGTGTGTGTGTGGGGGCGCAGAGCCCGATGTGTGTGTGTGTGGGGGGCGCAGAGCCCGATGTGTGTGTGTGTGTGTGTGTGGGGGGGGGGGGGGGGCGCAGAGCCCGGTGTGTGTGTGTGTGTGTGTGTGTGTGTGTGTGTGGGGGCGCAGAGCCCGATGTGTGTGTGTGTGGGGGGGGGGGGGGGGGGCGCAGAGCCCGATGTGTGTGTGTGTGTGTGGGGGCGCAGAGCCCGATGTGTGTGTGTGTGGGGGGCGCAGAGCCCGATATGTGTGTGTGTGTGTGTGTGTGTGTGTGTGTGTGTGTGGGGGGGGGGGCGCAGAGCCCGATGTGTGTGTGTGTGTGGGGGGCGCAGAGCCCGATGTGTGTGTGTGTGTGTGTGGGGGGCGCAGAGCCCGATGTGTGTGTGTGTGGGGCGCAGAGCCCGATGTGTGTGTGTGTGTGTGTGTGGGGGCGCAGAGCCCGATGTGTGTGTGTGGGGGCGCAGAGCCCGATGTGTGTGTGTGTGTGTGTGTGGGGGGGGGGGCGCAGAGCCCGATGTGTGTGTGTGTGTGGGGGCGCAGAGCCCGATGTGTGTGTGTGTGGGGGGCGCAGAGCCCGATGTGTGTGTGTGTGTGTGTGTGTGTGTGTGGGGGGGGCGCAGAGCCCGATGTGTGTGTGTGTGTGGGGGGCGCAGAGCCCGATGTGTGTGTGTGTGTGGGGGGCGCAGAGCCCGATGTGTGTGTGTGTGTGTGTGTGTGTGTGTGGGGGGGGGGGGCGCAGAGCCCGATGTGTGTGTGTGTGTGGGGGGCGCAGAGCCCGATGTGTGTGTGTGTGTGGGGGGCGCAGAGCCCGATGTGTGTGTGTGTGTGTGTGTGGGGGGGGGGGCGCAGAGCCCGATGTGTGTGTGTGTGTGGGGGGCGCAGAGCCCGATGTGTGTGTGGGGGGGGGCGCAGAGCCCGATGTGTGTGTGGGGGGGGGCGCAGAGCCCGATGTGCGTGTGTGTGTGGGGGGCGCAGAGCCCGATGTGTGTGTGTGTGTGTGGGGGGCGCAGAGCCCGATGTGTGTGTGTGTGTGTGTGTGTGTGTGGGGGGGGCGCAGAGCCCGATGTGTGTGTGTGTGTGTGTGTGTGGGGGGCGCAGAGCCCGATGTGTGTGTGTGTGTGTGTGTGGGGGGCGCAGAGCCCGATGTGTGTGTGTGTGTGTGGGGGGCGCAGAGCCCGATGTGTGTGTGTGTGTGTGGGGGGGGGGCGCAGAGCCCGATGTGTGTGTGTGTGTGTGGGGGGCGCAGAGCCCGATGTGTGTGTGTGTGTGTGTGGGGGGGGCGCAGAGCCCGATGTGTGTGTGTGTGTGTGTGTGGGGGCGCAGAGCCCGATGTGTGTGTGTGTGTGTGTGTGTGGGGGGGGCGCAGAGCCCGATGTGTGTGTGTGTGTGTGTGTGGGGGCGCAGAGCCCGATGTGTGTGTGTGTGGGGGGGGGGGCGCAGAGCCCGATGTGTGTGTGTGTGGGGGGGGCGCAGAGCCCGATGTGTGTGTGTGGGGGGGGGGGCGCAGAGCCCGATGTGTGTGTGTGGGGGGGGGGGCGCAGAGCCCGATGTGTGTGTGTGGGGGGGGCGCAGAGCCCGATGTGTGTGTGTGGGGGGGGCGCAGAGCCCGATGTGTGTGTGTGGGGGGGGGGCGCAGAGCCCGATGTGTGTGTGTGTGGGGGGCGCAGAGCCCGATGTGTGTGTGTGTGGGGGGCGCAGAGCCCGATGTGTGTGTGTGTGGGGGGCGCAGAGCCCGATGTGTGTGTGTGTGGGGGGCGCAGAGCCCGATGTGTGTGTGTGTGGGGGGCGCAGAGCCCGATGTGTGTGTGTGTGGGGGGGCGCAGAGCCCGATGTGTGTGTGTGTGGGGGGGCGCAGAGCCCGATGTGTGTGTGGGGGGGGCGCAGAGCCCGATGTGTGTGTGGGGGGGCGCAGAGCCCGATGTGTGTGTGTGTGGGGGGGGGGGGTGCAGAGCCCGATGTGGTGGGGGGGTGCAGAGCCCTATGTGGTGGGGGGGTGCAGAGCCCTATGTGGTGGGGGGGTGCAGAGCCCTATGTGGTGGGGGGGTGCAGAGCCCTATGTGGTGGGGGGGTGCAGAGCCCTATGTGGTGGGGGGGGTGCAGAGCCCTATGTGGTGGGGGGGGTGCAGAGCCCTATGTGGTGGGGGGGGTGCAGAGCCCTATGTGGTGGGGGGGGGTGCAGAGCCCTATGTGGTGGGGGGGGTGCAGAGCCCTATGTGGTGGGGGGGGTGCAGAGCCCTATGTGGTGGGGGGGGTGCAGAGCCCTATGTGGTGGGGGGGGTGCAGAGCCCTATGTGGTGGGGGGGGTGCAGAGCCCTATGTGGTGGGGGGGGTGCAGAGCCCTATGTGGTGGGGGGGGTGCAGAGCCCTATGTGGTGGGGGGGGTGCAGAGCCCTATGTGGTGGGGGGGGTGCAGAGCCCTATGTGGTGGGGGGGGTGCAGAGCCCTATGTGGTGGGGGGGGTGCAGAGCCCTATGTGGTGGGGGGGGGTGCAGAGCCCTATGTGGTGGGGGGGGTGCAGAGCCCTATGTGGTGGGGGGGTGCAGAGCCCTATGTGGTGGGGGGGTGCAGAGCCCTATGTGGTGTGGGGGTGCAGAGCCCTATGTGGTGTGGGGGTGCAGAGCCCTATGTGGTGGGGGGGTGCAGAGCCCTATGTGGTGTGGGGGTGCAGAGCCCTATGTGGTGTGGGGGTGCAGAGCCCTATGTGGTGTGGGGGTGCAGAGCCCTATGTGGTGTGGGGGTGCAGAGCCCTATGTGGTGTGGGGGTGCAGAGCCCTATGTGGTGGGGGGGGGTGCAGAGCCCTATGTGGTGGGGGGGTGCAGAGCCCTATGTGGTGGGGGGGTGCAGAGCCCTATGTGGTGGGGGGGGTGCAGAGCCCTATGTGGTGGGGGGGGTGCAGAGCCCTATGTGGTGGGGGGGTGCAGAGCCCTATGTGGTGGGGGGGGTGCAGAGCCCTATGTGGTGGGGGGGGTGCAGAGCCCTATGTGGTGGGGGGGTGCAGAGCCCGATGTGTGTGTTGGGCGCAGAGCCCTATGTGGGGCTGTTATTTCCAATGCTAGAGTGATAACAGGTCAGGTGCTGGAGCAGAATAATGACAGGGAATGTGTGTGCAGGGGGCGGGCAGTGGGCGACCCTGGACACTGAGGGCGGGCAGGGGGCGAGGCTGGACACTGAGGCCGGGCAGGGGGCGAGGCTGGACACTGAGGCCGGGCGGTGCCAGCTCTGACTGAGGTTTGGCACAGGAAGAGGTCAGATTGCTGGAGCTGAATGTAAACAAAGAGCTGCAGAGAATAAAGGGTGAATTCAAGAGGAACAAAAGTTAGAAAACAAAAAATAACAATGTAGGGGTGTTTTATATGACAATACAGCACAGATAAACTCAAAAATGTTTGGTAAGCTAATGTCGGACAACTCCTTTAATAGATTGTTACAGGCACTATTATATATTCTATTTATTCTTGTACTGTGTATTTAATATTTATCATTAATATTGTTGAGGTCTATGATTATTTCTTGATGTTTATTACACATGTATTTATAAGAATTAATTTTTCAATATATTGGCTTTGCTTTTCTGCTTCCACACTGGTGGTATTGTCCTTTTTTTTATCATGTTTTTAATTTTTTTTTTCAAATAAAAAAATATTAAGTTTTAAAATTCTACTATTGAAATGGTGTCTATTTGATTCATATTTTTGGAGTCTTTGTGTAGATGGAGAATATGGACTCTATTTTTGATTAGATATTGGAGGCTAATGTACAGTTTGATTCGTTATATGCTTTTACTGTACAGTATTTTGTATTTGTGTATGGTAATCATTTTATATGAATACAGATTATTATATTGTATTACTGTAATAAGTTTGTATAAATACAGTAAATATTTTTGGGTTGTGGAACTAATTATCTGCATTTCAATTATTTCCTATGGGAAAATTCGCTTTGATAGAAGAGTAACTCGGAACCAATTATGCTCGTAATCCAAGGTTCCACTGTAATTTTATTTCACAGACACGTGTTTTCTCCGGTAAGTGTCACACGGATCACATCAATGTGTGGTCCTTGTGACATCAGTGGTGCCAGAGAAAAACAGACTTGTCTCTGTGCAGAACACTCGGACACCCCTGTGCTCCATACAGTCCGTGAGAAATCACTGATGTGTGCGCAGACACATTGATTTTAATGGGTTTGCGTATGTCCGTGATTACGGTCCGTATAAAAACGGCAATATGCGGACCGGAATCCATGACGTGTGAAGGGGGCCTTAGACAGATACTTACATGGTGTGTGACTGGTGAAGAACACAAAGGAGACCCCCGGCCTCAGCGCCCACTTGTTGGTGTCACTTCCGGGGACCAGCA
This sequence comes from Anomaloglossus baeobatrachus, assembly GCF_048569485.1. Taxonomy (NCBI): domain Eukaryota; kingdom Metazoa; phylum Chordata; class Amphibia; order Anura; family Aromobatidae; genus Anomaloglossus; species Anomaloglossus baeobatrachus. Next base: position 192,130,541 of record NC_134362.1, on the reverse strand, counting down.
CACAATCCAGACTCCCTGACAGCGCCAAGGAAAGCTGGTGGAGGAGATACCTGGACGAGACAAGAAAGCAGAGCACTCATCACTGTCTCCTGCAACAGAAGATTAATACCATCTGTGAAGTGTCCGGTCCGTAAGACGGAGCCTCCTGTGATGACGTCTTGTCCCTGGGATAAAAGCGCATCACAGGAGGCAGCAGAGCTGTACCAGGACCGGCCGGGAGCAGGCGTGGAAGCATCTGCTTTTTTTATCCTGAAGATCAGCACCAAATTCTGTATGATTTAGGACAGATTTGCCACTGTGGATTCTTGAGGATTTACCGTAGTTTTCGGACCATAAGACGCACCTCCTACTTTCCCCCAAATGTTGGGGGAAAGTAGGGGGTGCGTCTTATGGTCTGAATATAGGGCTGCGGCCGGGAATGAGGGTGCTGCGGTGAAGCAGGTCATCGGCGGCAGAAGCAGGCTGTAGCAGCCTGCCGTGACCACGTGGGCCCGCTGAAGCCAGCGCTGACAGGTGGGCGGAATGATGGGCGGGGGGTGCGCGCATATTAAACAGCCGGCCATGATCACCCCTGGCAACTACAGCATGGAGTGATCATGTGCGGCTGTATTCATTGCCCCCCGTGCATCATCATTAGCACGAGGGGCAGTGAATAAGTACGGTACACTCACCCATCACCGTTCCCCCTGCAGCACCGCGATCTCCTCCAGTCTGCCGGCCAGCTGATCTGTGTAGCGAGCGGTGAGCACAGAGATGACGTCCTCGCTGTGCGCGCGCCACTAGTCACGCAGGTCAGCTGACCGGCAGAAAGCAGGACGAGCGATGCTGCAGGGAACAGTGACGGCTCCACAAAGGTCAGCAGCGCTGCTGCCGCCACAGACAGGGGGAGGAGCGATGCTGCAGGAGCGAGGAAGAAGGGAATTTTGTTACTTACCGTAAATTCCTTTTCTTCTAGCTCCTATTGGGAGACCCAGACGATTGGGTGTATAGTACTGCCTCCGGAGGCCACACAAAGCATTACACTAAAAAGTGTAAGGCCCCTCCCCTTCTGGCTATACACCCCCAGTGGGATCACGGGCTGCTCAGTTTTAGTGCTAAAGCAAGAAGGAGGAAAGCCAATAACTGGTTTAAACAAATTCACTCCGAAGTAACATCGGAGAACTGAAAACCATTCAACATGAACAACATGTGTACCCGAAAAACAACCAAAAATCCCGAAGGACAACAGGGCGGGTGCTGGGTCTCCCAATAGGAGCTAGAAGAAAAGGAATTTACGGTAAGTAACAAAATTCCCTTCTTCTTCGGCGCTCCATTGGGAGACCCAGACGATTGGGACGTCCAAAAGCTGTCCCTGGGTGGGTAAAGAAATACCTCATGTTAGAGCTGTAAAACAGCCCTTCCCTACAAGGAGGCAACCGCCGCCTGCAGGACTCTTCTACCTAAGCTGGCATCCGCCTAAGCGTAGGTATGCACCTGACAATGCTTGGTGAAAGTGTGCAGACTCGACCAGGTAGCTGCCTGGCACACCTGCTGAGCCGTAGCCTGGTGCCGTAATGCCTAGGGCGCACCCACGGCTCTGGTAAAATGGGCTTTCAGCCCTGATGGAACCGGAAGCCCAGCAGAACAGTAGGCTTCAAGAATTGGTTCCTTGATCCATCGAGCCAGGGTGGATTTGGAAGCCTGCGACTCTTTACGCTGATTAGCGACAAGCACAGAGAGTGCATCCGAGCGGCGCAGAGGCGCCGTGCGGGAAATGTAGATTCTGAGTGCTCTCACCAGATCCAACAAATGCAAATCCATTTCATATCGATGAAATGGATGAGGCAAAAGGAAGGTAAGGAGATATCCTGATTGAGATGAAAGGGGGATACCACCTTAGGGAGAACTCCGGAATCGGGCGCAGCACTGCCTTGCCTTGGTGAAACACCAGGAAGGAAGCTTTTGGATGACAGCGCTGCTAGCTCGGACCCTCTCCTAAGAGACGTGACCGCTACCAGAAAGGCCTCTTTCTGGGAAAGTCGAGAGAGTGAAACATCTCTCAGAGGCTCGAAGGGCGGCTTCTGGAGAGCAATTAGTACCCTGTTCAGATCCCATGGGTCCAACGGCCGTTTGTACAGAGGGACAATGTGACAAACCTCCTGCAGGAACGTGTGTACCTGAGGAAGTGGTGCTAGGCGCTTCTGAAGAATACAGATAGCGCTGAGACTTGTCCTTTGAGGGAGCCGAGTGACAACCTTTTTCCAAACCAGATTGCAGGAAGGAAGGAAAAGTAGGGAATGCAAATGGGCAGGGAGACACTCCCTGAGCAGAGCATAAAGAAAAGAATATCCTCCACATCCTGTGGTAGATCTTGGCAGACGTCGGTTTTCTAGTCTGTCTCATGGTGGCAATGACGTCCTGAGATAATCCTAAAGACGCTAGGATTCAGGACTCAAAGGCCATACCGTCAGGTTCAGGGCCGTAGAATTCAGATGGAAAAAACGGCCCTTGGGACAGTAAGTCTGGCCGGGCTGGTAGTGCCCACGGTTGGCAGACCGTGAGATGCCACAGATCCGGGGACTACGACCTCCTCGGCCAGTCTGTGGCGATGAGGATGGCGTGGCGGCAAACGGACCTGATGTTGCGTAGCCCTCTGGGCAGCAGTGTCAGAGGGGGAAACACATAGGTAGCTGGAACTGCGACCAAACCTGAACTAAGGCGTCTGCCGCCAGAGCTCTTTGATCGTGATACCGCGCCATGAAAATCGGAACCTTGTTGTTGTGCCGAGACGCTATTAGGTCGACGTTCAGCATCCCCCAGCGTTGACAGATTTCCTGAAAACCGTCCGGGTGAAGATACCCTTCCCCTGCGTCCATACCCTGGCAACTGAGGAAGTCTGCTTCCCAGTTTTCTGCGCCCGGGATGTGAACTGCGGATATGGTGGATGCTCTGTCTTCCACCCCCATCAGACTCCGCCGGACTTCCTGGGAGGCTTGCCTACTGCGTGTTCCGCCTTGGTGGTAGATGTATGCCACCGGTGTGGAGTTGTCCGACTGAATTCGGATGTGTGTGCTTTCCAGCCACGGCTGGAAGGCTTGCAGGGCAAGATACACTGCCCAGATTTCCAGCACATTGATTTGAAGGATGGACTCCTCTGAAGAGAGTCCTTGACCGTCTGAGAAGGGGGACGTTCCTTCTAGGGACGTCGACTTCCCATCCCATTGGCAAAGAATGCCACATTGGAGTGGACGCAGATGAAACTGCGCGAAAGTGACTGCCTCTGCATGAGTCGTGTTAAGGGGTGTGACTGGCCATGAAGGAGAGACTGCACCCCCGTCTGTAGTGAACGTGTCCAGTGGAAGCTTCACTATCGCTGAGGGAGCGTGACACTCCATGCCCAGATATGTCAGCGATTGGGTCGGTGTCAGATTTAACCTTGAGAAGATGATGATCCACCCGAAACTCTGGAGAGTCTCCAGCGCTACGCTCAGGCTGTGTTGGCATGCCTCTTGAGAGGGTGCCTTGACCAGTCGACCGTCCAAGGAAGGATCACCGAGTGACCCTGAGAGTGCAGGACTGCTCCCACTGCTGCCCTGAACTTGGTGAAAACCCGTAGGGCTGTCGCCAGACCGAAGGGCAGGGTTACGAACTGAAGATGCTCGTCTTCAATAACGAAACGTAGCAAACGTTGGTGCTCTGGAGCAGTCGGCACGTGGAGATAAGCATCCTGTGTCTATTGATGCTAGGAAATCTCCTTGAGACATTGAGGCAATGACGGAGCGGAGGGATGCCATCCGGAACCGCCTGGCCTTCACGTGCTTGTTGAGCAGTTTTAGGTCCCCCACAATCAGATTGGAGGAAAAACCGTGTCTTGTTCCTGAAGAGTAACAGGAATTACCACTCCTTCTGCCTGCAGAAGAGCATCGGCTCGGTGGGTAGGTGGGGAAGTTCTGAAGAATCGAGCCGGAGGCCGAGAACAGAACTCTATCCTGTACACGTGAGACACAATGTCTCTCACCCACCGGTCTGTGACCTGTGGCAGCTAAATGTCGCCAAGGCGAGAGAGTCTGCCACCAACCGCGGATGCGGAGAGAGAAAGCTTAAAGTCATGAGGAGACCGCCTTGGAAGCGGTTCCTCTGGCTGCCTTCCTTGGGCGTGATTGAGCCCGCCTGGAATCTGAGCCCCTCTGAGCCTGTTGAGCCCTTTTGGACTAGGACAATTTGGACCTGCCCGAGCCTGGGAAGGACCGAAACCTCGACTGTCTCTCTCGGACAGCATTAATAGGGTAAGTCGCAATGCAGACATTGCGAGGATAAGGACGCTACCTGCGGCACAGATGTACCTGTGCTCAAGACCAGCTGCGCAAGACCAGCTGACATAGCTTAGAGTGCCCATACGGCTGCGAATGCCGGAGCAACCGACACGCCGATAGCTTCATAGACAGATTTCAACCAGAGGTCCATCTGTCTGTCAATGGCATCTTTAAGTGAAGTCCCATCTCCACTGCAACTATGGATCTAGCCGCAAGCCTGGAGATTGGGGGATCCACCTTTGGACCCTGGGTCCAGCGCCTGACCACGTCAGGGGAAAAGGGATAACATGTATCCTTAATACATTTGGAGAAACGCTTATCTGGTAAGCGTGGTGATTCTGCACTGCTTCTCTGAAGTCAGCGTGGCCAGAAAAGTACTCAATGTACGCTTGAGATACTGAAATGGGATTTCTCCTGCTGTGAAGCTGACTCCTCCACTGAAGGAGCTGGGGGAGAGATATCCAACATGCCATTGATGGACGCTATAGGATCATTCCTTATGGCGTCACCATCCGGTGTATCCGGATTGCGAGCGGTGTCAGGATCAAAGTCCTGATCAGCTACGTCTGCCTCATCATACAGAGAGTCCTCTGCTGTGACCCTGACTAGTGATGAGGCCGAGTGCCGCTCCCAGCGAGCTCGCTTAGGCTGTCTGGGACTGTCGTCCGTGTCAGAGCCTTCACCCTGGAATGCCTGGGACCCCCCCGGAGCACTGATTTTGTTCCAAATGAGGGTGGCCAGGGAGCAATGATCAAGATTGCCCATGGCCTGTCTGGACTGCAAGTCACTATCCCATGACAATCTATCAGCCGAAACTGCAACACCGTCTCTGTCCATGGACAGGGTTCACAGGTGGTTCCTTTGGCCACCTCTAGTAGAGACCCCGGCTGACCAAGTGCTACAGGGGAGCATTGCACACAACGGGGGTCAGTGGAACCTGCCGGTGGAACAGTATCACATGCAGGAAAAGCAGCATAGAAAGCCTGTGTTGCTTTTTTGCTGCTGTAGTCTAGCCATCTAGGAGCATATAGCCGAGAATAGCGACCGCACAGTGCAATGTATAGCATACAAGCATAAAGTACAAATGAGCACTTCAGCACATGCAATATGAGCAGCTTAGAAAGCCTGTGCCTTGGCACCCTTGCTTTTTTGCTGCTGTAGACTAGCCATCTAGGAGAATATCGCCAAGAATAGCGACCGTACAGTGCAATGTATAGCATACAAGCATAAGTACAAATGAACACTTCAGCACATGCAATACAAGCAGCATAGAAAGCCTGTGCTTTAGCACCCTTGCTTTTTTGCTGCTGTAGACTAGCCATCTAGGAGAATATCGCCAAGAATAGCGACCGTACAGTGCAATGTATAGCATACAAGCATAAGTACAAATGAACACTTCAGCACATGCAATACAAGCAGCATAGAAAGCCTGTGCTTTAGCACCCTTGCTTTTTTGCTGCTGTTGTCTCGCCATCTAAGAGGGCATATAGCCAAAAATAGCGACCTACAGTGCAGTGTAAGCATAAAATACAAATGGACACAACGGTATTTAGTGGGGTCAGCACTTCAGGTGCTGCTTACCGCCCGCCTATAGGCGGGTGTGTGGTCGCCAGAGTCCTGTGACTGGCTGCCAGCTCGGACTGCAGGAATGGCTGCCGGCGTCCTTCTCCATCTCGTGTGACGAGGGGCGGGCCGTGGGCGTGCCCCAGGCAAGAGCGGGAAACCGGCGTCCCACTGTGTCCAGTGAAGGGGGCTGGAGAATGCAAAGCAGACTCCAGCCCTCGGTGCTGATGTTCTGACCAGCGTCCCGCCTCTCCCCTGACTGGCAGGGCTGGGGGCGGGAACGAAACGAAAACTAGGCCGCAAAGCCGGGGACTCGAGTAATAAGCGCGGCCGTCCTATGTGCACGGCCAGCGCGGAGTCCCCGGCGCACCACAAGTCCCAGCCGCGCCACAGTGTAAAAACACCTAGCAGCGGCCCGGCGCGGCAGTTCCCAATACATAAATTCACACAGCAAAGCTGCCGTGAATAATAGCACGAGCGCTCCGCGCTGTTGTCCCCGGCGCACTAGCACTCCCAGCAATGCTGGTGTGTGTGTGCGCGATGTGTACGGGGACACAGAGTACCTTAATGTAGCAGGGCCCTGTCCCTGACGATACTCAGCTCCATATCCAGCAGGTTCTCTGGGTCTGTGGATGGAGCCCGGTCTCAGTGCCTGGAGACCTGTAAGATCCCACTTCACCCAGAGCCCTGAGGGGGGATGGGGAAGGAAAACAGCATGTGGGCTCCAGCCTCCGTACCCGCAATGGGTACCTCAACCTTAACAAACACCCGACAAAAGTGGGGTGAGGAGGGAGCATGCTGGGGGCCCCATATGGGCCCACTTTTCTTCCATCCGACATAGTCAGCAGCTGCTGCTGACTAAAAACAGTGGAGCTATGCGTGGATGTCTGACCTCCTTCGCACAAAGCAGAAAACTGGTGAGCCAGTGATCCCACTGGGGGTGTATAGCCAGAAGGGGAGGGGCCTTACACTTTTTAGTGTAATGCTTTGTGTGGCCTCCGGAGGCAGTACTATACACCCAATCGTCTGGGTCTCCCAATGGAGCGCCGAAGAAAGGGGAGTATAAACGTTTATTTTTTGTGTCATACAGGATACATGCCATATAGCAGCATGGGGCCATATAGCAGGATAGATGGGGGTATATAGCAGCATGGGGCCACATAGCAGCATGGGGCCACATAGCAGCATGGGGCCACATAGCAGCATGGGGCCACATAGCAGCATGGGGCCACATAGCAGCAAGGGGCCACATAGCAGCAAGGGGCCACATAGCAGCAAGGGGCCACATAGCAGCAAGGGGCCACATAGCAGCATGGGGCCACATAGCAGCATGGGGCCACATAGCAGCATGGGGCCACATAGCAGCATGGGGCCAAATAGCAGGATGGATAGGGGTATATAGCAGGATGGATAGGGGTATATAGCAGGATGGATGGGGGTATATAGCAGGATGGATGGGGGTATATAGCAGGATGGATGGGGGTATATAGCAGGATGGATGGGGGTATATAGCAGGATGGATGGGGGTATATAGCAGGATGGATGGGGGTATATAGCAGGATGGATGGGGGTATATAGCAGGATGGATGGGGGTATATAGCAGGATGGATGGCGGTATATAGCAGGATGGATGGCGGTATATAGCAGGATGGATGGCGGTATATAGCAGGATGGATGGCAGTACATAGCAGGATGGCAGTATATAGCAGGATGGCAGTATATAGCAGGATGAAGGTATATAGCAGGATGGGGGTATATAGCAGGATAAGGGCATATACCAGGATGTGGTACATATACAAGGCAGGAGGATCATTACCAGGATGGGGTACCTTAGCAGAGAATTTGGAGACATTACCCCCATAACAGTGTCAGCAGCAGATCCTCGCCCCATAACAGTGTGTCATGACCACATTTTTTGCTTAAAATTTTATTTTCCTACTTTCCTCCTCTAAAACCAGGGTGTGTCTTATAGTCCGAAAAGAAGGGAATTTTGTTTACTTACCGTAAATTCCTTTTCTTCTAGCTCCAATTGGGAGACCCAGACAATTGGGTGTATAGGCTATGCCTCCGGAGGCCGCACAAAGTATTACACTAAAAGTGTAAAGCCCCTCCCCTTCTGCCTATACACCCCCCGTGCTCCCACGGGCTCCTCAGTTTTGGTGCAAAAGCAAGAAGGAGGAAAAAATTATAAACTGGTTTAAAGTAAATTCAATCCGAAGGAATATCGGAGAACTGAAACCATTCAACATGAACAACATGTGTACACAAAAAAACAGGGGCGGGTGCTGGGTCTCCCAATTGGAGCTAGAAGAAAAGGAATTTACGGTAAGTAAACAAAATTCCCTTCTTCTTTGTCGCTCCATTGGGAGACCCAGACAATTGGGACGTCCAAAAGCAGTCCCTGGGTGGGTAAATAATACCTCATAATAGAGCCGTAACGGCTCCGTCCTACAGGTGGGCAACCGCCGCCTGAAGGACTCGCCTACCTAGGCTGGCATCCGCCGAAGCATAGGTATGCACCTGATAGTGTTTCGTGAAAGTGTGCAGGCTCGACCAGGTAGCCGCCTGACACACCTGCTGAGCCGTAGCCTGGTGCCTCAAAGCCCAGGACGCACCCACGGCTCTGGTAGAATGGGCCTTCAGCCCTGAGGGAACCGGAAGCCCAGCAGAACAGTAAGCTTCGAGAATTGGTTCCTTGATCCACCGAGCCAGGGTTGATTTGGAAGCCTGTGACCCTTTACGCTGGCCAGCGACAAGGACAAAGAGTGCATCCGAGCGGCGCAGGGGCGCCGTACGAGAAATGTAGAGTCTGAGTGCTCTCACCAGATCTAACAAGTGCAAATCCTTTTCACATTGGTGAATTGGATGAGGGCAAAAAGAGGGTAAGGAGATATCCTGATTGAGATGAAAGGGGGATACCACCTTAGGGAGAAATTCCGGAACCGGACGCAGAACCACCTTGTCCTGGTGAAACACCAGGAAAGGGGCTTTGCATGACAATGCTGCTAGCTCAGACACTCTCCGAAGTGAAGTGACTGCCACTAGGAAAACCACTTTCTGCGAAAGGCGTGCGAGAGAAATATCTCTCATTGGCTCGAACGGTGGTTTCTGAAGAACCATCAGCACCCTGTTCAGATCCCAGGGTTCCAACGGACGTTTGTAAGGAGGGACGATGTGACAAACCCCCTGCAGGAACGTGCGTACTTGTGGAAGTCTGGCTAGGCGCTTCTGAAAAAACACAGAGCGCTGAGACTTGTCCCTTAAGGGAGTCAAGCGACAAACCCTTTTCCAGTCCAGATTGAAGAAAGGACAGAAAAGTGGGCAAGGCAAATGGCCAGGGAGAAAAACCCTGATCAGAGCACCACGACAGGAATATTTTCCACGTCCTGTGGTAGATCTTGGCGGACGTTGGTTTCCTGGCCTGTCTCATAGTGGCAATGACCTCTTGAGATAATCCTGAAGACGCTAGGATCCAGGACTCAATGGCCACACAGTCAGGTTGAGGGCCGCAGAATTCAGATGGAAAAACGGCCCTTGAGACAGCAAGTCTGGTCGGTCTGGTAGTGCCCACGGTTGGCCGACCGTAAGATGCCATAGATCCGGGTACCACGACCTCCTCGGCCAGTCTGGAGCGACGAGGATGGCGCGGCGGCAGTCGGCCCTGATCTTGCGTAACACTCTGGGCAACAGTGCCAGCGGAGGAAACACATAAGGGAGTTGAAACTGCGACCAATCCTGAACTAAGGCGTCTGCCGCCAGAGCTCTGTGATTGTGAGAACGTGCCATGAATGCCGTGACCTTGTTGTTGTGCCGGGACGCCATTAGGTCGACGTCCGGCATCCCCCAGCGGCAACAGATCTCCTGAAACACGTCCGGGTGAAGGGACCATTCCCCTGCGTCCATGCCCTGGCGACTGAGAAAATCCGCTTCCCAGTTTTCCACGCCCGGGATGTGAACTGCGGATATGGTGGAGGCTGTGGCTTCCACCCACATAAAGATCCGCCGGACTTCCTGGAAGGCTTGCCGACTGCGTGTCCCTCCTTGGTGGTTGATGTATGCCACCGCTGTGGAGTTGTCCGACTTAATTCGGATCTGCTTGCCTTCCAGCCACTGCTGGAACGCTTTTAGGGCCAGATACACTGCCCTTATCTCCAGAACATTGATCTGAAGGGAAGACTCTGTCTGAGTCCAAGTCCCCTGAGCCCTGTGGTGGAGAAAGACCGCTCCCCACCCTGACAGACTCGCGTCCGTCGTGACCACCGCCCAGGATGGGGGTAGGAAGGATTTCCCCTTCGACAATGAAGTGGGATGAAGCCACCACCGAAGGGAAGCTTTGGTTGCCTGAGAGAGGGAGACGCTCCTGTCGAGGGACGTCGGCTTCCTGTCCCATTTGCGTAGGATGTCCCATTGAAGAGGACGCAGGTGAAACTGCGCGAAAGGGACTGCCTCCATTGCTGCCACCATCTTCCCCAGGAAGTGCATGAGGCGCCTCAAGGGGTGTGACTGACCCTGAAGGAGAGATTGCACCCCAGTCTGTAGTGAACGCTGCTTGTTCAGCGGAAGCTTCACTATCGCTGAGAGGGTATGAAACTCCATGCCAAGGTATGTCAGCGATTGGGCCGGTGTCAGATTTGACTTTGGAAAATTGATGATCCACCCGAAACTCTGGAGAGTCTCCAGAGTAGCGGTGAGGCTGTGCTGGCATGCCTCTTGAGAGGGAGCCTTGACCAGCAGATCGTCTAAGTAAGGGATCACCGAGTGACCCTGAGAGTGGAGGACCGCTACTACAGTAGCCATGACCTTGGTGAAAACCCGTGGGGCTGTCGCCAGGCCGCGGAGATGTTCTGAAAAATCGAGTCGGAGGACGAGAGCTGAACTCTATCCTGTAACCGTGAGACAGGATGTCTCTCACCCAACGGTCTTTTACCTGTGGCAGCCAAATGTCGGAAAAGCGGGAGAGCCTGCCACCGACCGAGGATGCGGTGTGAGGAGGCGGTAAGTCATGAGGAAGCCGCCTTGGTAGCGGCACCTCCAGCGGTCTTTTTAGGGCGTGACTTAGACCGCCATGGATTGGAGTTCCTCTGATCCTTCTGAGGCCTTTTGGACGAGGAGAATTGGGACCTGCCCGCACCCCGAAAGGACCGAAACCTCGACTGTCCCCTCCTCTGTTGGGGTAATTTTGGTTTGGCCTGGGGTAAGGATGTTTCCTTTCCCTTGGATTGTTTGATGATCTCATCCAGCCTCTCACCAAACAAACGGTCGCCAGAAAATGGCAAACCGGTTAAGGACTTTTTGGAAGCCGAATCTGCCTTCCATTCCCGTAGCCACAAGGCCCTGCGTATTGCCACCGAATTGTCGGCTGCAACCGCCGTACGGCTCGCAGAGTCCAGGACAGCATTAATAGCGTAGGACGCAAATGCCGACGTTTGAGAAGTTATGGACGCCACTTGCGGCGCAGACGTACGTGTGAGTGCGTCAATTTGCGCGTGACCCGCTGAGATAGCTTGGAGTGCCCATACGGCTGCGAATGCTGGAGCAAAAGACGCGCCGATAGCTTCATAGATGGATTTCAACCAGAGCTCCATCTGTCTGTCAGTGGCATCCTTGAGCGAAGCCCCATCTTCAACTGCAACTAAGGATCTAGCCGCCAGTCTGGAGATTGGAGGATCCACCTTGGGACACTGAGTCCAGCCCTTGACCACGTCAGGGGGAAAGGGATAACGTGTATCCTTAAGGCGCTTGGAAAAACGCTTATCTGGACAAACTCGGTGTTTCTGGACTGCCTCTCTGAAATCGGAGTGATCCAGAAACATACTCGTTGTACGCTTGGGGAACCTGAAACGGAATTTCTCCTGCTGAGAGGCTGACTCCTCCGCTGGAGGAGCCGAGGGAGAAATATCCAACATTTGATGTATGGACGCGATAAGATCATTCACTATGGCGTCACCATCAGGAGTATCAAGGTTGAGAGCGGCCTCAGGCTCAGAATCCTGATCAGCTACCTCCGCTTCATCATACAGAGAGTCCCCCTTCTGAGACCCTGAACAATGTGATGAGGTCGAGGGGATTTCCCAGCGAGCTCGCTTAGGCGGTCTGGGGCTGCGGTCCGTGTTAGAGACCTCACCCTGGGATCTATGAGCCACCCCGGGGGAACATTGTTGTTCCAACTGAGGGGAACCAGGGGGCAGTGATTCCACAGTGCCCATGGTCTGAGATACCGGTCTGGACTGCAAAGCTTCTAGAATCTTAGCCATAGTCTCAGAAAGTCTGTCAGTAAAAACTGCAAACTCCGTCCCTGTCACCTGGACAGTGTTAGCAGGTGGTTCCCCCTGGGCCCCCCTTAGCAGAGGCTCCGGCTGAGTAAGTGCTACAGGGGCCGAGCATTGCACACAATGAGGGTCAGTGGAACCTGCCGGTAGTATAGCCGTACATGCGGCGCAGGCAGCATAGTAAGCCTGTGTTTTGGCACCCCTGCTTCTTGTGGGCGCCATGCTGTTGCTCCTTTGAGCAACACAACAGGGTATATAGCCAGAAATCAACCGTGCACCATACAGTGTAAAGTATAGCCTGTAAACATATAACTATAATTACACTTCTGCACCAAGTGGGGCCAGCACCTGAGGTGCTGCTTACCGCCCGCTTAAAGCGGTTGTGTGGCCACCAGAATCCCTGCCTGGGTCCCCCAGAGCTTGTCTCCCCTCTGCAGCGTCCGAGGAGCTGACAGGAATGGCTGCCGGCGTCCTGAGGAGAGGAGGGAGCCGTGGGCGTGACCCAGAAAGTGCGGAAACTGGTGCCCCACTGTGCACAGTGAGGGGGGTGGAGTATGCAAAGCATGCTCCAGCCCTCAGTGCTGCCGTCCTGTACAGCGTCCCGCCCTTCCCCTGACTGGCAGGGCTGGGGGCGGGAAGAAAAAGAGACTAGGCCCAAAAGCCGGGGACTCGAGTTATAAGCGCGGCCGCCGTATAAGCGCGGTCTGCGCGGAAGTCCCCGGCGCACTAACAGTCCCAGCCGCGCCGCAGTGATAACAATGGCAGCGGCGGTCAGCGCGGTAGTCCCCATACAGTAACACACTCAGCGATGCTGCAGTGTGTAATGGCACAAACGCGGTCAGCGCCGCGGTCCCCGGTGCACTAGCACACCCAGCAATGCTGGAGTGTTGCTGTGCGCAGTCCCCACAGGGACACAGAGTACCTCAAAGTAGCAGGGCCATGTCCCTGACGATACTCGGCTCCTTGTCCAGCAGAATCCCCAGGGGCTGTGGATGGAGCACGGTCTCAGTGCCTGGAGACCGATAGGATCCCACTTCACCCAGAGCCCTAAGGGGGATGGGGAAGGAAAACAGCATGTGGGCTCCAGCCTCCGTACCCGCAATGGATACCTCAACCTTAACAACACCACCGACAAGAGTGGGGTGAGAAGGGAGCATGCTGGGGGCCCTGTTATGGGACCTCTTTTCTTCCATCCGACATAGTCAGCAGCTGCTGCTGACTAATCTGTGGAGCTATGCGTGCATGTCTGCCTCCTTCGCACAAAGCAAAAAACTGAGGAGCCCGTGGGAGCACGGGGGGTGTATAGGCAGAAGGGGAGGGGCTTTACACTTTTAGTGTAATACTTTGTGCGGCCTCCGGAGGCATAGCCTATACACCCAATTGTCTGGGTCTCCCAATGGAGCGACAAAGAAATACGGTACTACTTGAGGACATAAGGACACATCATGAAGAAAAAAAAAAGAATTTTGGCATTGGACGTGTAATCAGATGTTTGGTGCTCTTGCCCTTGTCTAACAAGCACAGATTGTTTGCCCGGACATCATCGGCCATCGTTACCTCTGAAAACTTCTCTTTGCAATTATCTCCGCATGACTGTCCTGGAGAACGTCACCTGGGAAGGAAAATAATGGAGTCGTTAATGACGGGGTGCCTGTATCCGCCCCCGTATACAGCACAATACACGGCTCTGTCCTAGAACTGGTGCAGTCATCACCTTCACATTAACCCTATTAAATCAGACGTTTCTTACAGACGGACAGAAGAGCTGACGTCCATCGTACCGGCCGTATGGACGACAACTCCAATCATCCGGCATTACGCGACACTCGCCAGCCATATAAAGCCCAATTTTTATTTAATTTTTTTTTTTAAAAAATGCAAGATGAGTATGGATGACGGACGTTTTCCGTAAAACAACCGTTCGATGGAACCCCCTGAAGAGTTGTTTTATGCGGCGAAACCGCAGTCGTCCATACGCATTTCACTTTCTCCCTCATTTTTTCAAATAAAAACATGGACTTTTTATGGATGGAGATTGTCATTTAAATATTTCCTTCTTCAACAGAGAACTCATGGGTTGTGAAAACGTTTAGGCATTCCTACTGTGCAGTGTTTGTTTTCACACCTGCCTAAAACTTTTGCACAATATTGTATGACACTGATGAGATTAGGTGCTGCCAGACCAGACGTCTGGGTCTGTATTTGGACAGTGGTTGGTGAAACCGGCCCGGTCCAGCGCTGTACAACTAGAGAACAAGTGAACGGGGCCGGATGTCACTCGCTGCAAAAAGCAGGACGGGATCAGTTATAAGAGAGGTGCAGCGCCCCATCCCCCGAAACCCAAAGTTCCCCCCCTGAAACCACACTCCCACCGAGCTATACAAATAGAAATCAAGTAAATGGGGCAGGATGTCGCCTACAGCACAAAGCAGGATGGGATCAGTTATAAGAGCAGTGCAGCGCTCCATCCCCCCGAAACCCAAAGTTCCCCTCCTAACCCCCCTCCCGGAACTACCCCCCACCCAGCTATACAAATAAAGAACAAGTAAATGGAGCAGGATGTCTCCTACAGCACAAAGCAGGATGGGATCAGTTATAAGAGCAGTGCAGCGCTCCATCCCCCCGAAACCCAAAGTCCCCCCCCCCCCTGAAACCACACTCCCACCAAGCTATACAAATAGAGAACAAGTAAATGGGGCAGAATGTCGCCTACAGCACAAAGCAGGATGGGATCAGTTATAAGAGCAGTGCAGCGCTCCATCCCCCCGAAACCCAAAGTTCCCCTCCTAACCCCCCCCCCCCCCCCCCCCCCGGAACTACCCCCCACGCAGCTATACAAATAAAGAACAAGTAAATGGGGCAGGATGTCGCCTACAGCACAAAGCAGGACAGGATCAGTTATAAGAGAGGTGCAGCGCTCCATCCCCCCCAAAACCCAAAGTTCCCCCCCCCCGAACTACCCCACCCAGCTATACAAATAGAGAACAAGTAAATGGGGCAGGATGTCGCCTACAGCACAAAGCAGGATGGGATCAGTTATAAGAGAAGTGCAGCGCCCCATTCCCACCCCCGAAACCCCACTACCCTCCCCTGCTGTACAACTAGAGAACAGCGCCCCATCCGCCAAAATTCCAAAAGCCCAAGAGACCCCACCACCCAGCTGTACAACTAGAGAACAAGTAAATAGGGCCGGATATTGCTTAATGCACCTATAAAGGGGGTAGAACTACACCACTGATGTTGCCCTTTCATTCCTAGGATCAATGTGGGGGGGAGGGGAGAGATCGGACCCTCCCCAATCATAACATGAAGGCCGATTCCAGCAAATCGTCACCTTTCATGAGCTAGGAATCCCCCATGGACCCATATAAGTGTGTAACAACAAGAGCAGACTGTATTGATGCTGGGGTCAGGATTGTCCGTACTCACCGGTCTTGCGTAATTTTGATTGACCGATACATTTTGTTCCGGTTCCCATGGCAACAACTGAAATAAAAAGGAAAAAATATAAATATTGTTTGACACAGAAGCGCTACACCCCCTAGTGGATAGGAAGAGAACTACACAAGGTCCCACTTGATATACTGAGAGATTATATATGTGTGGCGCCCTGGACAAGCCAGGACGTCACAGGTACTGCAACAACACACCCCACACCCCGGTTAGGAACACCGTAGTCAAACACAAACCCTTGTTGCCTCGCTGACTGATGTCCACACCAGGTGGGGCGGAGCCAGGTGGTTGGCTCCTCCCACCGAGAAGTTCACAGTCCTGGAGGCGGGAAAGAAGGTCAGATAGTGACGAGGAGTAGAGAGAGAGTCAGGGGAGGTAGTAGTAGAGGAGTAGACTGACCGTGTCCGGGTACGTGGCCCGGGCACCTGACAGCAAGGTTGGCAGACGGTGGTGACCGTCTGCAGGAGAGGCCGATTGACGTGCAACCGTAAGGACCGGGGATGGGCGGTGGCCCGCCGGTACCGAACCGGGGAGCGAAGAGAAGCCAGCACCATCCGGCAGGGCCTACGGACCCCGACCAGGTTAGGAGTCGCCGTAAAACCCGTCAGCGACGGGAACCTCCGGGGTTTCCTAGCAGCAAAGACCCGACTGAAGGCAACCGTGCAAACCGTGAGGGAGATAAAGCTACCGCCAGAGCTAGAGCTCCCAGGGCCAGAGCCTGTGGGCAAAGGAAGGGCTCCCTTAGCCCGCTCCCCAGTGGTATGTTGGCTATCAGTGGGAAGCCATTGGGGCCGAGAATAGAACACCGGTCCAGGGAGAGACAGTTACCACCAACCGACCGGGAGTGACCGCCGCACCCGTCTGCGGGACTCGTCCATCCAGCCGTTTGTTTTACAAGAGACTCTGTGTGCGTTACTGGCTGAGTAAGTACCACCGTGCCGTCTGGCACTGCGCTGCCCCGCGACAATGCACCTGGCCAGGCCCCGCAATCCACCTTCCGACCTCCACCACCGGGCCCCGGGACCACCAAACCCCCCTACCCACGGAGGGGAGAAAACATCTCAGCTGCTCCCTGTCAACGCTCCCGGGATCCCCGTACAGAGCAGCGGTGGTGCCCCAACCTCACCACAAACCGTGGGTGGCGTCACGGACAATATCCCTAAACCAAACCACCCCTTTTCACTCACGGGCGAGGAGCCACCGACCGAGCGAGCAGCAGCCGGACCCAAGCAGTGGGTGAGCGCAGCGCCCTCCCCGCCCGCGACATATACACACACACGTCGGGGCTGAGTGTCACCATCACCTTTCTTGACGTCGGGCGCAGACTGCACCTGTATCACCGCCGCCATCAGGGTCCATTCCTTGCCGGGATCCGGTCGGCCCTGCTTAGGGAGCTCGGTGCGGTAATGTTCATGACACAAAGCAGCGATCTCATCTGCGTCGGCCGATCTGTAACCAAAGAAACAATCCCATCATAAGCCATGAGCAGTCGATCCTCACCTGGACGAAGGTGACAGGGGCCACATCATGACCCGCAAGGTGATAAGAAGCTCCCGGAATGATGGCGCCTTGCTTGCTGCATGCCCTGCAATTCACAGAGCGATCACAACATTTGACTGAATTAAAGGGATTATTCGTTGCCGCTCACTACACAGGTATATGTAGCCATGACGATGATGCTCACCTCCCGCTGCAAAGGATTCCAAGATATGGACAATCCCTTTAATTCAGGTGAATGTCACGTGATCATAGCCCAAGTGTCTAATGAAAGCCCATAGATAAAGTGCATCATTCTGGCCATAAAGATGGTAATTTCCGTCCCAATACTCTGTGGAAAATGGCAACAATTACTACAAATATTAATAGTAACACTTCCATTAAGAAATAATGGCTGCTTGGTTGTCATGGAGACTATGAGGGTCCTGGGCATCACTGAGCACGCTCCCCTCTGTTTACCCCGCCATTGGTAATGACGTCACCACACGTGACGATGATCACGGAGGCCAGGAAACTGCTAGCGGCGGCTGCAGAGCGTCCACCCGGCGTCTCCGCACACACGAGGCTCCGCGGCTTCTTCCCGTCTATTCAGCATTTGGTTTCACCTCAGACTTAGCGCCAGAACGGCAATGGAGACGTCACACGTGAGGGATTCTGGGAGATGTAGTCTCCTCACGTTGGTGCAGAAGCGCTGCTGATACTTGCAGGACTACAATACCCACAATCCCTGGCACAGCGAACGAGATGAGACAGCTGGAGGAAAGGTAGAGGCTAGATCGGAGTTGAATTTTGGAGGGGAGGAGTGATTTCATGAAATCATGATGTCACAAGAAGGGGCGGGGCCTCCTCAGTCCGGTGGAAACGTTCAGCAGTGGGCGGGGCCTCCTCTGTGCCGTGCAGAGCTGTGGGTGGGAAGCAGCAGTGCTGTGATGTGACAAGCGGCGGCCATGGAGGACAGTGACAGCGCTGAGGTCGGGATGGCGGGACTTCATCACCGCAGGTAAGCCGAGCGGGGCCATGTGTGCGGAGTGCGAGGTGGGCGGAGCCTAGCGGGGTAATGTGTGCAGAGTGCCAGGTGGGCGGAGCAATGTGTGCAGAGTGCAAGGTGGGCGGAGCCTAGCGGGACCATGTGTGCAGTGTGTCAGGTGGGCGAAGCCTAGCGGGACTATGTGTGCAGAGTGACAGGTGGGCTGAGCCTAGCAGGACCATGTGTGCAGAGTGCCAGGTGGGCGGAGCCTAGCGGGGTAATGTGTGCAGAGTGCCAGGTGGGCGGAGCCTAGCGGGACCATGTGTGCAGTGCCAGGTGGGCGGAGCCTAGCGGGACCATGTGTGCAGAGTGCCAGGTGGGCGGAGCCTAGCGGGACCATGTGTGCAGAGTGCCAGGTGGGTGGAGCCTAGCGGGACCATGTGTGCAGAGTGCCAGGTGGGCGGAGCCTAGCGGGACCATGTGTGCAGAGTGCCAGGTGGGCGGAGCCTAGCGGGACCATGTGTGCAGAGTGCCAGGTGGGCGGAGCCTAGCGGGACCATGTGTGCAGAGTGCCAGGTGGGCGGAGCCTAGCGGGACCATGTGTGCAGAGTGCCAGGTGGGCGGAGCCTAGCGGGACCATGTGTGCAGAGTACCAGGTGGGCGGAGCCTAGCGGGACCATGTGTGCAGAGTGCCAGGTGGGCGGAGCCTAGCGGGGTAATGTGTGCAGAGTGCGACGTGGGCGGAGCCTAGCGGAGTAATGTTGCAGAGTGCAGGTGGGCGGAGCCTAGCGGGACCGTGTGTGTAGAGTGCCAGGTGGGCGGAGCCTAGCGGGACCATGTGTGTAGAGTGCCAGGTGGGCGGAGCCTAGCGGGACCATGTGTGCAGAGTGCCTGGTGGGCGGAGCCTAGCGGGACCATGTGTGCAGAGTGCCTGGTGGGCGGAGCCTAGTGGGACCATGTGTGCAGAGTGCCTGGTGGGCGGAGCCTAGTGGGACCATGTGTGCAGAGTGCCTGGTGGGCGGAGCCTAGTGGGACCATGTGTGCAGAGTGCCAGGTGGGCGGAGCCTAGCGGGACCATGTGTGCACAGTGCCAGGTGGGCGGAGCCTAGCGGGACCATGTGTGCAGAGTGCCAGG
Organism: Anomaloglossus baeobatrachus; assembly: GCF_048569485.1. Taxonomy (NCBI): domain Eukaryota; kingdom Metazoa; phylum Chordata; class Amphibia; order Anura; family Aromobatidae; genus Anomaloglossus; species Anomaloglossus baeobatrachus. The sequence continues at coordinate 192,111,365 of NC_134362.1, read as the reverse complement.
TGGGCAGAGCCTAGCGGGACCATGTGTGCAGAGTGCCAGGTGGGCGGAGCCTAGCGGGACCATGTGTGCAGAGTGCCTGGTGGGCGGAGCCTAGTGGGACCATGTGTGCAGAGTGCCTGGTGGGCGGAGCCTAGTGGGACCATGTGTGCAGAGTGCCAGGTGGGCGGAGCCTAGCGGGACCATGTGTGCAGTGCCAGGTGGGCGGAGCCTAGCGGGACCATGTGTGCAGAGTGCCAGGTGGGCGGAGCCTAGCGGGACCATGTGTGCAGAGTGCCAGGTGGGCAGAGCCTAGCGGGATAATGTGTGCCGAGTGCAAGGTGGGCGGAGCCTAGCGGGGTCATGTGTGCCGAGTGCGACGTGGGCGGAGCCTAGCGGAGTAATGTTGCAAAGTGCAGGTGGGCGGAGCCTAGCGGGACCGTGTGTGCAGAGTGCCAGGTGGGCGGAGCCTAGCGGGACCATGTGTGCAGAGTGCCAGGTGGGCGGAGCCTAGCGGGACCATGTGTGCAGAGTGTCAGGTGGGCGGAGCCTAGTGGGGTAACGTGTGCAGAGTGCCAGGTGGGCGGAGCCTAGCGGGACCATGTGTGCAGAGTGCCAGGTGGGCAGAGCCTAGCAGGATAATGTGTGCCGAGTGCGAGGTGGGCGGAGCCTAGCGGGGCCATGTGTGCCGAGTGCGACGTGGGCGGAGCCTAGCGGGGTAATGTGTGCAGAGTGCAGGTGGGCGGAGCCTAGTGGGACCATGTGTGCAGAGTGACAGGTGGGCGGAGCCATGTGGCGCTTAGGATGTCAGTGTCGTGGACTGCATGGCTGGGGACAGGTGAGTGTGTGTGTGTACATGCCGCGTGCAGGAGGGGGCGGAGCGAGCTGAGCGGGGAAGTGTCTGCTCGCTGCACAGTAACTGGGATAAATATCGGGTTACTAACCAAAGCGCTTTGCTTGGATACCCGATGTTTATCTTGGTTACCAGCTTACCGCAGGCTGCCAGCGATGGCTCCTGCACACTGTGGCTGTAAAAAGCCCTGCTTTTGCTGCTAGAACCGTTCTTGAACGTAACGTTTTAGCAAAAAGCTCGATTTCTAGTTCGATCTAGAACAGCCCCCAAAATCACTGGAACCGCGAACTGGAGAACCGCGAACCGCGCTCAACTCTAGTGGGGACATTACAGAGGGGCTGGCTGTGGGGACATTACAGAGGGGCTGTCTGTGGGGACATTACAGAGGGGCTGTCTGTGGGGACATTACAGAGGGGCTGTCTGTGGGGACATTACAGAGGGGCTGGCTGTGGGGACATAACAAGAGGGGCTGTCTGTGGGGACATTACAAGAGGGGCTGGCTGAGGGGACATTACAAGAGGGGCTGGCTGAGGGGACATTACAAGAGGGGCTGGCTGTGGGGACATTACAGAGGGGCTGTCTGTGGGGACATTACAGAGGGGCTGTCTGTGGGGACATTACAGAGGGGCTGTCTGTGGGGACATTACAGAGGGGCTGGCTGTGGGGACATAACAAGAGGGGCTGTCTGTGGGGACATAACAAGAGGGGCTGTCTGTGGGGACATTACAAGAGGGGCTGGCTGAGGGGACATTACAAGAGGGGCTGGCTGAGGGGACATTACAAGAGGGGCTGGCTGTGGGGACATTACAAGAGGGGCTGGCTGTGGGGACATTACAAAAGGGGCTGGCTGAGGGGACATTACAAGAGGGGCTGGCTGTGGGGACATTACAGAGGGGCTGGCTGTGGGGACATTACAAGAGGGGCTGGCTGTGGGGACATTACAAGAGGGGCTGGCTGTGGGGACATTACAAGAGGGGCTGGCTGTGGGGACATTACAAGAGGGGCTGGCTGTGGGGATATTTGAAGAGGGGCTGGTTGTGGGGACATTACAAGAGGGGCTTGCTGTGGGGACATTACAAGAGGGGCTGGCTGTGGGGATATTTGAAGAGGGGCTGGTTGTGGGGACATTACAAGAGGGGCTGGCTGAGGGGACATTACAAGAGGGGCTGGCTGTGGGGACATTACAAGAGGGGCTGGCTGTGGGGACATTACAGAGGGGCTGGCTGTGGGGACATTACAAGAGGGGTTGGCTATGGGAACATTACAAGAGGGGTTGGCTGTGGAGACATTACAAGAGGGGCTGGCTGTGGAGACATTACAAGAGGGGCTGGCTGTGGAGACATTACAAGAGGGGCTGGCTGTGGAGACATTACAAGAGGGGCTGGCTGTGGAGACATTACAAGAGGGGCTGTCTGTGGGGACATTACAAGAGGGGCTGGCTGTGGAGACATTACAAGAGGGGCTGGCTGTGGAGACATTACAAGAGGGGCTGGCTGTGGGGACATAACAAGAGAGGCTGGCTGAGGGGACATTACAAGAGGGGCTGGCTGAGGGGACATTACAAGAGGGGCTGGCTGAGGGGACATTACAAGAGGGGCTGGCTGTGGGGACATTACAAGAGGGGCTGGCTGAGGGGACATTACAAGAGGGGCTGGCTGAGGGGACATTACAAGAGGGGCTGGCTGAGGGGACATTACAAGAGGGGCTGGCTGAGGGGACATTACAAGAGGGGCTGGCTGAGGGGACATTACAAGAGGGGCTGGCTGTGGGGACATTACAAGAGGGGCTGGCTGTGGGGACATTACAAGAGGGGCTGGCTGTGGGGACATTACAAAAGGGGCTGGCTGAGGGGACATTACAAGAGGGGCTGGCTGTGGGGACATTACAGAGGGGCTGGCTGTGGGGACATTACAAGAGGGGCTGGCTGTGGGGACATTACAAGAGGGGCTGGCTGTGGGGACATTACAAGAGGGGCTGGCTGTGGGGATATTTGAAGAGGGGCTGGTTGTGGGGACATTACAAGAGGGGCTGTCTGTGGGGACAATACAAGAGGGGCTGGCTGTGGGTACATTACAAGAGGGGCTGGCTATGGGTACATTACAAGAGGGGCTGGCTGTGGGGACATTACAAGAGGGGCTGGCTGTGGGTACATTACAAGAGGGGCTGGCTGTGGGGACATTACAAGAGGGGCTGGCTGAGGGGACATTACAAGAGGGGCTGGCTGTGGGGACATTACAAGAGGGGCTGGCTGTGGGGACATTACAAGAGGGGCTGGCTGAGGGGACATTACAAGAGGGGCTGGCTGAGGGGACATTACAAGAGGGGCTGGCTGTGGGGACATTACAAGAGGGGCTGGCTGAGGGGACATTACAAGAGGGGCTGGCTGAGGGGACATTACAAGAGGGGCTGGCTGAGGGGACATTACAAGAGGGGCTGGCTGAGGGGACATTACAAGAGGGGCTGGCTGAGGGGACATTACAAGAGGGGCTGGCTGAGGGGACATTACAAGAGGGGTTGGCTGTGGGGACGTTACAAGAGGGGTTGGCTGTGGGGACAATACAAGAGGGGCTAGCTGTGGGGACATTACAAGAGGGGCTGGCTGTGGGGACATTACAGGCAAGATCCATGTTAGCGGGGATAGGTGGAGAGAGAGTACCCCAATATGCAGTATCCGCAAGACCATGATGAGAAGTTCAGGCCATGTCTATCAATGCAGTGAAAGGAATAAACTGTTAAAGTTTGTTTTGCCAAGAGAACTCCAGTGTCACGTGTTTCACTACTTCATCTACGATGGGGACAGGCAGCGGGTGATAGACATCAGCCTGAAGGAAGCAATAAGTGTCGCACACACCACCGAGCTATACACACACTGACTCTCTGTGGTGAAGGAGCAGAGAGCCTGTGCGGCCAGCGTCCATGCCTTCCTTCTTTATAACATGCCCCTATCAGTATTTTATTATTCTTTCTCTCTCCTTTTATCTCCACCCACAGGGACTCTACTTTTTCATGAGTCTCACATATATCATGAATGTAGGATGGGTTTTAGGGATGATTTTACATATAAACAAACCCCCTAGCCCACCCTGTATATTAAGACCCCTGTCATAGCTCTCATCCAGCGATGTCTCTTATCACCCCCATATCCTCATTTTTTTACGACAATATTAATTCTAATTCCTGTAACAAGACCATATTATATGGGAGACTGTGGGGATAACATACTACATAGGATATGTGTAGGACATTATACTGGGAGCTGTGGGGATAGAATACTAGAAAGGATATGTGGGGGATATTATACTGGGGGCTGTCGGGATAGCATACTACATAGGATATGTGGGGGATATTATACTGGGGGCTGTCGGGATAGCATACTACATAGGATATGTGGGGGATATTATACTGGGGGTTGTCGGGATAGAATACTACATAGGATATGTGGGGGATATTATACTGGGGGTTGTGGGGATAACATACTACATAGGATATGTAGGGGACATTATACTGGGAGCTGTCGGGAAAGCATACTACATAGGGTATGTGAGGGATATTATACTGGGAGCTGTGGGGATAGCATACTACATAGGATATGTAGGGGACATTATACTGGGAGCTGTGGGGATAGCATACTACATAGGATATGTAGGGGACATTATACTGGGGGCTGTGGGGATAGCATACTACATAGGATATGTAGGGGACATTATACTGGGGGCTGTCAGGATAGCATACTACATAGGATATGTAGGGGACATTATACTGGAGGCTGTGGGGATAACATACTACATAGGATATGTAGGGGACATTATACTGGGAGCTGTGGGGAAAGAATACTAGAAAGGATATGTGGGGGATATTATACTGGGGGCTGTCGGGATAGCATACTACATAGGATATGTGGGGGATATTATACTTGGGGCTGTCGGGATAGCATACTACATAGGATATGTAGGGAACATTATACTGGGGGCTGCCGGTATAGCATTCTACATAGGATATGTGGAGGACATTATACTGGGCCCTGTGGGGATAGAATACTACATAGAATATGTAGGGGACATTATACTGGGGGCTGTGGGGATAGCATACTACATAGGATATGTAGGGGACATTATACTGGGAGCTGTGGGGATAGCATACTACATAGGATATGTGGGGGATATTATACTGGGGGCTGTGGGGATAGCATACTACATAGGATATGTGAGGGATATTATACTGGGAGCTGTGGGGATAGCATACTACATAGGATATGTGGGGGATATTATACTTGGGGCTGTCGGGATAGCATACTACATAGGATATGTAGGGAACATTATACTGGGGGCTGCCGGTATAGCATTCTACATAGGATATGTGGAGGACATTATACTGGGCCCTGTGGGGATAGAATACTACATAGAATATGTAGGGGACATTATACTGGGGGCTGTGGGGATAGCATACTACATAGGATATGTAGGGGACATTATACTGGGAGCTGTGGGGATAGCATACTACATAGGATATGTGGGGGATATTATACTGGGGGCTGTGGGGATAGCATACTACATAGGATATGTGAGGGATATTATACTGGGAGCTGTGGGGATAGCATACTACATAGGATAATATACTGGGTGCTGTGGAAACTTCATACTGTAACGGGGACTGCGGTGACAATACTGTATAGGGGGCTGTAGGGGACCATACTTTATTAATGACTGTTATTGACCTTAAATTTTGGGATCTGCTGACCATACTATATAAAGATCTGTGGGGGACATTATACTGTATATACAGCTGTGGTGACCATATTGTATATGCGGCTGTGGTGACCATATTGTATATGGGGCTGTGCTGGACATCATATTATATACTAAGTGGCTGTAGTGGATATTATACTGCGTGGTGATGTCGTGGGCATTATACTGTATATAGGGAATGGTGGAGGACATCATTGTATATATGGGGGGCTGTGGTGGTTACCATACTATATATTTGGAGACTGTGGTGGATATCGTACTGCATGGGGGGGCTGTGGTGGACATCATAGTGTATATTAGGGGGCTGTTGTGGATATACTATATGGGCGGCTGTGGTAGCCATCATACTGTGTAGGGGGACAATGTGAGGAGGGGGGGACAGTTTGGAGAGGACAACATAGTAGGCAGTTTTGTTGTGAACTGTATTAGTCACATGATGGACTTTAAAAAAAATAATCCTTATCCCTTAATGTGTAATGGGGTCTGTTTAGTGTCCATTAGGGGGTTCCCCAAATTCTGAAAACCAAATGTGAAACCAAAAGGTCCCCGGTTCTAGTTGGGTTCTATTAGTTTCCATAACTGTCCTGGGGTGTGACATATAAAATACAGGGCGGCAGGGATGGACACTGCTGATGGGCCCTGGGATTGTGGAAATGTCCCACAAAGAATGAATGACTCTAGATGTAACTTTGAGAACCACTCCCTATTGAGCCTCACATCTAAAGTTACACCACTTTTATTATTTGTGCTGGTATTTTTATTATAAAGGTCACAATACTAGTGTAAGTGGTTGTCAGAGCTTGTACCTGCCCCATTGGAGGCCATTGGAGAGGGGGTTTGTTAGGGGTCCTCCTGATACCTTGTGCATCACATAGATACGCCGTGTCTGAGGTATCTATGTGATGCCTCAGGTCAGTGCGAGTTTGTAGACACCAAACATGTATAGGTTTACTTGTATCTAAGGGATTAAAAAAAATTCACAAGCTTGTCCAAAAAAAGTGGCGCACGTTTTGCACCATTTTCCAAAACCCATAGCGTTCTCATTGTTCGGGATCTGAGGCTCGGTGATGGCTTATTTTTGCGTCTCGACCTGTCGTTTTTAACGGTACCATTTTTGCGCAGATGCTACGTTTTGATCGCCTGTTATTGCATTTTGCGCAAAATTTGCGGCGACCAAAAAAACGTAATTTTGGCGTTTGGAATTTTTTGCCGCTACGCCGTGTACTGATCAGATTCATTGATTTTATATTTTGATAGATCGGGCATTTCTGAACGCGGCGATACCAAATATGTGTGTATTTTTTATTTTTTTAACCCTTTAATTTTCAATGGGGTGAAAGGGGGGTGATTTGAACTTTTAGGATTTTTTATTTTTAATTTTTTAAAACTTTTTTTTTTATATATATTTTTTTTTATTTTACTAGTCCCCCTAGGGGGCTATAGCTATCAGCAATCCGATCGCTCTGCACTATCTGCAGATCTCAGCTACAGAGCTGAGAACTGCAGATTTGCTGCTTTACTTTCAATCCCGGCTGTATTCCGGCATTGAGAGGAAGTGAGTCATGTTAGCTACAGGCGTCATCACATGACCCTGTGCTACCATGGCAACCACCGAAAGTCACGTGATCATGTCACGTGACTTCGGGTGGGGGGGTAAGTGACTGTCATGGCGGCGCTCATATACATGTCGCTGCCAGATTTTAGAAGCGAAATGTAAGGGGTTAATGGCCGCGGGTGGAAGCGATTCCACCCGCGGCTAGCAGGCACACATGTCAGCTGTTGATAACAGCTGATATGTGCGCAGATCGCCGCCGCCTGCCGGCGGCAGGGGGCGGGGCTTACCGGCACACGATCCATTACGTACCCAGTACGTCATGGGTCGTTAAGGGGTTAAGAAACAACAATACTAATGTTTTACCTCAGGAAAAGTTTAGAAATCAATATTTTGTGGAATAACCATGATTTATAATCACAGCTTTCATGCGTCTTGGCTGCTTTCCACCAGTCTTTCACGCTGCTTTTGGGTGACCGTGTACCACTCCTGGTGTAAAAATTTAAGCAATCCTTCTTTGTTTGATGGCTTGTGACTATCCATCTTCCTCTTGATTACATTCCAGAGGTTTTCAATGGGGTTCAGGTCTGAAGATTGGGCTGGCCATGGCAGGGTTTTGATGTGGTGGTCCTTCATCCACACATTGATTGACCTAGCTGTGTGTCATGGCACATTGTCCTGGTGGAAAAACTAGTCCTCAGAGTTGGGGAACATTGCCTGAGCAGAAGGAAGCAGCTGTTTGTCCAGGATAACCTTGTATGCGGCTTTATTAATACGTCCTTCGCAAAGTTTAATCTGCCCAATTTCTAGAGTAAGGTAATCTTCCCTAATGAGTCTAATTTTCAGCTTTGTCCAACACCTGGTCATCTAATGGTTAGACGGAGAACTGGAGAGGTGTACAAGCCACAGTGTCTTGCACCCACTGTGAAATTTGGTGGAGGATCGGTGATGATCTGGAAATTTTTAGCAAGGCTAGGGTTAGGGTTATGTCCTGTATGTTACATGTGAGGGGCAGTACAATGTCTTTGTAGTGTATATCTGTATATACATGTGTCCTGTATGTTACATGTCAGGGGAAGTACAATGTCTTTGTAGTGTGTATTTTTCCCATTTGTACCATCGTTACTCCTCCAATTCTTCCAGTTGTACGATAGTTCCTCCTCCATCGCTCCCGGTTGTACCATCGTTCCTCCTCCATCTCTTCCGGTTGTACCATCGTTCCTCCTCCATCTCTCCCGGTTGTACCATCGTTCCTCCTCCATTTCTCCCGGTTGTACCATCGTTCCTCCTCCATCTCTCCCGGTTGTACCATCGTTCCTCCTCCATTTCTCCCGGTTGTACCATCGTTCCTCCTCCATTTCTCCCGGTTGTACCATCGTTCCTCCTCCATTTCTCCCGGTTGTACCATCGTTCCTCCTCCATCTCTCCCGGTTGTACCATCGTTCCTCCTCCATCTCTCCCGGTTGTACCATCGTTCCTCCTCCATCTCTCCCGGTTGTACCATCGTTCCTCCTCCATCTCTCCCGGTTGTACCATCGTTCCTCCTCCATCTCTCCCGGTTGTACCATCGTTCCTCCTCCATCTCTCCCGGTTGTACCATCGTTCCTCCTCCATCTCTCCCGGTTGTACCATCGTTCCTCCTCCATCTCTCCCGGTTGTACCATCGTTCCTCCTCCATCTCTCCCGGTTGTACCATCGTTCCTCCTCCATCTCTCCCGGTTGCACCATCGTTCCTCCTCCATCTCTCCCGGTTGCACCATCGTTCCTCCTCCATCTCTCCCGGTTGCACCATCGTTCCTCCTCCATCTCTCCCGGTTGTACCATCGTTCCTCCTCCATCTCTCTCCTCCCATCACTTCTTTCTTCCCTAAATCTGTGATCTTGTTTTGATATAAGTAATCTTTTCTTACAGACGCTTCGATTTGGTTCTTGACCTTTCCATTTGTATAACACTCACAAAGCAATGAGGACGACACCAGCAGGTATGTATGGAGGGGCCTGTATTCTTAGGGCACGTTCAGGGGGTTTTGGTGCTAATAACATTATTTTTTCATGTCTCCTAATAAAAATTCTCTGTTTTCAGTTCAGGTTAGTGAGTGGGGCCACGAAGAATTGGGCGGACAAGTCAATGAAAATACCGCTCTTGTGACAGTCTCCATCTGAAGCCTCAAAACGATCACAAGACGGAGCACACACTACATTGTGTCTTTTCTCTTAAGTGATCATCCGTTTTTCAGGATGATCACTTATTTCTGGCGTTTTTTTCGGCGTCTGAACATTTTTTTGTTCGTTTCCTGAAGCGCTTTGACAACGCTTTTTCCGTTTTTGAGTAACGTTTTTCGATCATTTTTTTTTACAACTTTTTACCTACATTTTTTGGCCAAAAACACAAAACGAGTGAAAAAGGCGTCATCGGGGCGTATTTTTTATCCTATTGCTTATTATATATATGGAGCTTTTGTAGCGGGGCCCGATTCATCAGGACCAGCGTTGTTTCCGCTTGTTCTGATGAGGGGCTGTTACGTCACCACCGGAGTCCGCTCCAGCGACTTCTGCTCCCATCGCCACGCCGTGTTCCTGCCGTGGATGGTGCTGGTGATGGGAGAGGAGTCCCTGTTCTGCTATATATATAGTGATCGCCAGTGTGCATGTAAAGATGTCGTGAGCGAACGCTCGCTTGTTCACGATAATCTTTCAGTGTAAATTTTATCCCTTTTTTTCCGTTTTTTTTGCTTTTTAGCAGCATTTTTTTACTTCTTTTTAATCCGATGGATAAAACAGGAAGACGCTAATAAAAAGCAAAAAAATATTCTCGAGCGCTTCATCCCCGACGGTTTTGGGGGCAGGAAAAAAAAGACACAGTGTGAACATACCTTACACATTACAGAACACAGACGGACGTCACACGACGAGGACGCTCATACACGGACAGAGCTGGTTCACTACAGACAATTAGCAGTTTATTGTGTATTATGTATATTGTGAGGCTTATCCTAATTAGTAGTTAAGTGTATATTTGTATATTATGTGTATTGTAGTAGTTAATTGTATTTTTGTATATTATGTTCATTGTGAGCCTTAACCTCTCAATGACCAGACACGTTTTTTCCGTTTATCATCCATCTGCGATATTTTTGACCCTTTTTCTCGTAGAGATGTTTTTTTTCCATATTTATTTGTTCTGTTTTTGTCCTAAAGTCATTAAGAGGTGAGGACGATATTCCTGGAGTGTAAATTGTATTGCATGTGCGGCATCAGGCAGGCAGTATGGGCGGCACGGTGGCTCAGTGGTGATTTACACTGGTGCTTTGCGGACAACATCTGCAAGGAGTTTGTATGTTCTCCCCGTGTTTGCATGGGTTTCCTCCGGGGTCTCCGGTTTCCTCCCACACTCCAAAGACATACAACAAAAGGGGGCGATCAGTATTGGAGAAAGATCGCTGTCTTCTATTTAATCTGGGGCAGTTCCGCTCTTTTAGGCTGCGTTCACACCTCGCAGGTTTGATGCGGATTTTACACACAACTTATTTTTCCGCCCCAGGAAAGTGGGTGAGTTTATCTTCCTCTCACCCCCATTCCAGTCTGTGTGGGGCACAATCCATATGGAAATCGGCTTTTTTTTATGCTGTTATTATTTTTTTATTTACAGCATGCCGATTTCTGTAGCGGATTTTACATATTCATTTCACTGTGGATCCTTAAATCTTGCAGGTAATCTGCCGGCCTGGCATGAAATATGGAGGGGGGTTTTTTCTCCATGCATAAACAGTGCAGATTTAATTTTATCAATCCAGTTGTAAAATCCGCACCAAATACGCAAAGTGTGAACAAAGCCTAAAAGGTCCAGATCTGCAATTCAGATATACCCTATAGACAAGGGGAGAGGTCAGCCATACTTCTCTAATGGTTGAGCCTGGAATTCCCAAATACTTCTCTAATACTGAACAACCCTTTTTGATCAATTTTAATACAATTAAACTTTGTATTATTATTATTATAATTTTTGGTTCACTGCCTAATGCTAATAAATAAATTTAAAACAAGAATCGGTCTCAGTGTTTTTCTTCTCGGCGAATTATTATATCACAAAGTGACCAGGATACATCGATGATCCTTCATATTCCAGATCCAGTCCCCGTCCATCATCCACTTTCCAGATCCAGTCCCCGTCCATCATCCACTTTCCAAATTCAGTCCCCTGTCCATCATCCACTTTCCAGATCCAGTCCCCGTCCATCATCCACTTTCCAGATCCAGTCCCCGTCCATCATCCACTTTCCAAATTAAGTCCTCTGTCCATCATCCACTTTCCAGATCCAGTCCCCGTCCATCATCCACTTTCCAAATTAAGTCCTCTGTCCATCATCCACTTTCCAGGTCCAGTCCCCTGTCCATCATCCACTTTCCAGGTCCAGGCCCCTGTCCATCATCCACTTTCCAGATCCAGTCCCCGTCCATCATCCACTTTCCAGGTCCAGTCCCCGTCCATCATCCACTTTCCAGATCCAGTCCCCTGTCCATCATCCACTTTCCAGATCCAGTCCCCTGTCCATCATCCACTTTCCAGATCCAGTCCCCTGTCCATCATCCACTTTCCAGATCCAGTCCCCTGTCCATCATCCACTTTCCAGATCCAGTCCCCTGTCCATCATCCACTTTCCAGATCCAGTCCCCTGTCCATCATCCACTTTCCAGGTCCAGTCCCCTGTCCATCATCCACTTTCCAGGTCCAGTCCCCGTCCATCATCCACTTTCCAGGTCCAGTCCCCTGTCCATCATCCACTTTCCAGATCCAGTCCCCTGTCCATCATCCACTTTCCAGGTCACCCATGTCTTGTGTCTTCAAGCCATCGACAGCAGAAGAGTCAGACATGGGCCTATTCCCCTCCCCCAACCTAAACACCCTGGATGGATATGTCGGCATTTCTCTGATCTTCCATATGTGAAGGGAGGATTCAGGAACTTAAATGGGTTAAACTAAATTTGCACAGAGTCGGTGTCCTACTAATGCAGCTTATTGTTTGCTCAGAGGAATTGCGCAGTCCAGGAGGTCGGTGACCCTGGCAAATGGTAGAAAAAACCTTGCTCCTCACAGTCAATTGCGGCTATTGGAAGCATTAAAGGGATAGTAACACTGGATGGAGGAGATCACTAGAGAACTGGGTCAGGACTAGTTACCAGTTACGAGTACAGAGCCCCCGAGCATGGTAGTGCCCGCTCATCACCAATTACAAGTACTGAGCACCTGAGCATGGTAGTGCCCGCTCATCACCAATTACAAGTACTGAGCACCTGAGCATGGTAGTGCCCGCTCATCACTAGTTAGGAGTACCGATCACCCGAGCATGGTAGTGCCCGCTCATCACTAGTTACGAGTACCGAGAGCCCGAGCATGGTAGTGCCCGCTCATCACTAGTTACGAGTACCGAGCACCCGAGCATGGTAGTGTCCGCTCATCACTAGTTACGAGTACCGACCATGGTAGTACCCGCTCATCACTAGCTACGAGTACTGAGCACCCGAGCATGGTAGTACCCGCTCATCACTAGCTACGAGTACTGAGCACCCGTGCATGGTAGTTGTGAGGCAAATCCCGGGATATGAAGATGAATTATGACTTCCAGTCATAATCGCTCATCACTCCCTGGCAGTGCCCCCCTCCCTTCTTGTTCTCAATGTCCAGCATCTGTGAAGGTGTTACACCTCCATGGCCATCTCCTGTGATATGGAGATGAGATGATGTGGGAACAATGGACACAGGAGGACTCCCTGCCGTGACCCTGTGGTAGGAGCTGCTATCTCATTAGCAAGCTTGGAAGTATCCAGACAGAACGACTCCAGTAAAAAATGGTTCATATCTCGCAAGCCATATTTCCGATAAATATGGCAACCATAAAAATGGTGTCTCCGCATGCGGACGATGCTGGCACACCCTTTTTATGGGAGCGGGAGCTTGGGAAATACCCCAGGCGTGATATCAGCCAATGGGGAACTAGTAGACAAGTCATGAAACCTCTCGTTCTGTAGCTAAATTCATAGCTGTCACAATGAGAGCGTCGGCGTCCGCCTACGACGCTCCCAGGCAAAGTTATGGCCCATATTCCATGTTGTGGATTGTCCATAACTCCAGCCAGGGGTGGAGCAGTGCTCCCTCTGAGGTCACTAAGGTAGGAGGGGACCTGGATTTGCCCAGGTTGATAACCCTACTTCGGCCATTTTCCAGGGTTCTTTCGCTGGGGGTCACGTGTAGGAAACATCTGTGGGAGTTCCTGGAAACCTGGTCTACAGCGCCCCCCTGTGGCCAGACGCACAAGGTAACTGATTGAATTGCATACCTGTTTGTAAACCATGCTTTATCTGTAACTGTACTCTGACATAGGTATATTCTGTAGATCCCCTATTGTATATATTGTAGTTTCTAGTGTGCTTTAGGCTGATTAAATTATATAATTAATCTTGGGCTGTTCTGTTATCTCGATCTTGAATCCCACGTCTGTGTGTTCGGCTAATAGTTACCGTGAAGCGGTTGGTGGCAGCGAGTTTGTGCCAAGGATTATTGTGGGGAGGCCAGTGAGATTCGGGGAGGTTTTATATATTCCGCCCGCGGAGGTCGGGGGAATATATACCCTACTCTCACCGGGGACCCTTCAATAATCGGCATAAGTAGTATAGCGGCCTCCTTGCTTATTGTCGGGCAATTCCATAATTGGCCTGACTATAAGAGGGGCGCTAGAGAGCGCGTCACGTGCTCTGTCTGTCGGTCGGGAGGTATAAAGGAGGGGTGACACCCACTTGTTACCCCCCGATTGTGACGTACTGGTAGCCAGCGCGGGGGATTTCTGAGTGACCCCCCCGGTGGTTTGTGACATATTGGTGGCATAGCGGTGGGATCGAGATAATAGTGTGTGTGAGTGTGAGACCCATACTCCCAGACACTAAAGACTGCCTGCAGCAGCTGTGGCTGCTGGGGTCTTCAGACTAGCTCAACACTAGAGTGTCAGAGTGCAGATACTGTAAGGTGTGTGGAGGCATCAGGTGTCAGTTCTGTGTCAGTGACCAAAAGTCTGCAAGAATGGCTGAGAGCACCAGGAGCAAAGCCAAAGGAATGGCCGATGCTAAGGCCAGAGACGATGAGGAGGTTGTCCACGAGTCCTCCAGGAGCCAGACGCCAGAGAACAGCTCTGCAGAGGACATCGCACAACCTGGCACTGCTGAACAAAATGAGGAGGAGCTCGCCCAAGGGTCCTCAACGAGCCAGATGCCAGCCCTCCGCTCTGAAATGGACAGTGAATCACCTGGCTCTGCAGCGTGCCGCAGATCACCACTTGCCAATCCCTCCGGCCTGAGAGGTGCAGAGGCCCTCCTTCAAGCTGCCTTGGCCAGGCTTATGGCTGGAGACCGGGATACCTACGAGATACTCATGGCCGAGCGTGAGCGACAGGCAGCGCGTGACGCTGAGGCTGCGGAGCGGCAAGCAGCGCGTGACGCTGAGGCTGCGGAACGGCAAGCAGTGCGTGAGGCTGCGGAGCGGCAGGCAGCGCGTGAAGAGCGAGAGCGAGAGCGACAGGCAGACCGTGACTACCAGCTGCAGCTAGCTCAGCTCCGGCCCTCATCAGCCACATGTGACCTTCAAAACACCAAACTTCCAAAGGTCCGTGTTGAGGACTTCCCAGTGCTGGAGAAGGATGGAGACTTGGACTCTTTCCTGACTGCTTTTGAACGGACTTGCTTGCAGCACCATCTGGACAAGGATCAGTGGGCCAAATACCTGACCCCCCGTCTAAGGGGTAAGGCCCTGGATATCCTTGGGGACTTGCCTGCTGAGGCAGATCAGGGCTACGACACCATCAAGCGGGCCCTGATCCAACAGTACAACCTCACTCCAGAGTCCTACCGCAAGAAGTTCCGGACCCTGCAAAAGGGACCAAAGGACTCCTGGGCTGACCACCGGCGGGCACTTGCCCGAGCTGCCGACCACTGGACCCAAGGCCTGCAGCTTTCCACCGGACCGGAGATCCTGGACTTGTTCATCACGGAGCAACTCTTGTGGAACTGCCCTGAGGATCTCCGCCAGTTCATCCGAGACCAGAAGCCAAAGGGGTCCACGGCTACAGCTGCCCTGGCCGATGACTACACCAACAATCGGGCTCCTGAGGCCAGGAGAGCAGCCACCAGCAGCACCTGGAGAGGGGGTAAGATGAACTCTGCGACTGCCCCACCTGCCCCTAGACTGCAGGGGGTGTCCCCCTCAACTCCCCTCTCCAGGCCCGTGGCAGAACCAAGACGGTGCCACCAGTGCAACCTACCTGGACACTTCAAGGCCATGTGCCCTCAGCGTCCCAAGGCCCCGGCTCCGTCCCCGTCCCAAGGGCCGCCCAAGGTATATTGTGTGGGTGGGGGTGGTGGTAGGTCCCTGGACAGCTTCCAACCTGTCACCGTCGGCCGGTCTGTGACCATAGGACTGCGAGACAGCGCCTCGGAGGTGACTCTGGTGCGGCCTGACATGGTGTCCCCCCAAGACTTGATCCCGGGAAAAACCCTCGCTGTCTCCGGGATTGGAGGCATTGACCCGGCGCTGCCTGTTGCTGACATTTATGTGGACTGGGGCGCAGGGCGAGGGGTGAGGGAGGTGGGGGTAACTGATCGGATCCCTGCAAACGTGCTACTTGGGACAGATTTGGGGCAGATAACCTCCCAGTTTGGGCCCCCCCCAAGGGCTGAACCTTCAGCCCGTACTGACATGACTCCTAACAATGTTAATGTGTTATCTATGAATGATGTAAGGGAGGAGGGAGTGAACTCTGATATTTCTGCTTGCATAGACACCATAGACACACACTCAGCTGCAGCTGTGACAGGGGAGGGGGTCAGAGAAAGGTGTGACAATGCCTCTACAAGTAACCAGCCAGTGAGCTGGGATCTGTTGCCCTCTGCAGGGATAAGCAGAGAGCAGGGTGCTGCAGGGGGAGGACCAGTGTGTGGGGTGGGGGCTACCACAGCAAATGTGGGGTCCCCAGAGATTTCACAGCGGGGTTCTGTTGCTGCAGGAGGGGAACAGGCAGGTGAGATTGGGGCCGGTCCAGGAGCGGAAGTGCTCCCAGGTAAGATCTCGGTGCATGGTTCCCCCACAACCGGGGTGTCAGGAAGCCAGGTAGGTCTGCCTGAACCGGCGACTTGGTCAGGAACGGAGGAGGAGCAGGCACGACCCACGGTCGCAGCGGCTGTGGCCGCTGTCACCCGCAGTGGGAGTGCTGGAAGCCAAGGGGCCTCCCGGAGGTCCGATAGCTCTTCCCCTTCTGACCAAGTGGCAGCCGACTCAGGCGGAGGCCAGGACACAGGTCCCGGGGTACTGACCGAAGATGTGACAGTCTCGTCGATTCTGGCCACATCTAGTCAGGGGTTTCAGGCAGCGTTAGAAGCTGACGACAGCCTGAAAGCTCTTAAGGAGCAGGCGGCACAGCCTCCCTCGGACTCGGACCCGGAGCGAGTGGTCTGGGACCAAGGACGGCTGTACCGGGTCACGGTCCAGCAGGGTTCACCGGAGGCGTGGCCCAGGGACCGACAGTTGGTGGTACCCTATCCGTTCCGGACGGAGTTGTTGCGGATCGCACATGAGATTCCGATGGCCGGACACCTAGGGATCGCTAAGACCAAGGCCAGGTTAAACCAGCATTTCTACTGGCCAAAAATGGGGGCCGATGTGGCTGCCTACTGCCGTTCGTGTGAAACCTGTCAGAGAGTGGGGAAGGCGGGGCCACGCCCCAAAGCCCCACTGGTATCTCTGCCAATCATCGATGAGCCTTTCAGGAGGGTGGCTGTGGATCTGGTCGGCCCGCTGGCCATCCCCAGCAGCTCCGGGAAACGCTTCATACTAACGGTAGTGGACTATGCCACCCGGTACCCAGAAGCAGTGGCCTTGTCGTCCATTCGGGCTGACAAGGTGGCCACCGCATTGCTGGAGATTTTCTCCCGAGTGGGTTTCCCCCAGGAAATGCTCACTGACCGGGGGACCCAATTCATGTCCCAGCTGATGGAGGCCCTCTGTAAGCAAGTCCAGGTGCGACATCTGGTGGCCAGCCCGTACCATCCACAGACTAATGGCCTGTGCGAGCGGTTTAATGGCACCTTAAAGCAGATGCTTAAGATGTTGGTCGACTCCCATGGGCGTGACTGGGAGCGGTATCTCCCACACCTGTTATTTGCTTACCGGGAGGTTCCACAGGCCTCAACAGGATTCTCACCGTTTGAGCTCCTGTACGGGCGACGTGTGCGGGGCCCCCTGGCTCTGGTGAAAGAGGCTTGGGAAGGGGATTTGGCCACCCCTGGAGTGTCGGTTATCGAGTATGTCATGCGCTTCCGGGACAAAATGCAGGCCTTGACGCAACTGGTACACGACAATATGGCTCAAGCCCAGGCCGATCAGAAGCGTTGGTACGACCAGAACGCTTGTGAGAGGACCTACCAAGTGGGTCAAAAGGTGTGGGTACTGGTCCCCGTACCACAGGACAAGCTTCAGGCAGCCTGGGAAGGCCCATACCTCGTGTACCAGCAGCTCAACCCTGTGACGTACCTGGTCACCCTGGACCCTGCCCGTGGAAGGCGGAAGCCCTTCCATGTGAACATGATGAAGGCACATCATGAGCGGGAGGCGTGTGCGCTCCCCGTGTGCAACCTGCCCGAGGAGGGAGAAGCGGAAACCCTCTTGGATATGCTAGCCCAGGTTAGGGCCGGCGGATCCATTGAGGATGTGGAGGTTGGCCACCAGCTCTTGGAGGACCAACGGTCCCAGCTGTGGGCCACCCTCCTCCCCTTCCGGGGGTTGTTTACCAACCAGCCCGGAAGGACTGACTTGGCTGTCCATCACGTGGACACTGGGGATCATCCCCCGATCCGGCGTTCAGCATATCGGGTCTCCCTGGAGGTGCAGCAACACATGCGCCAGGAGATTGACGAGATGCTGAAGCTGGGGGTGATCCAGGCATCCAACAGCGCTTGGGCCTCGCCTGTAGTCCTCATCCCTAAGAAGGACCGAACCACTCGGTTCTGCGTGGACTACAGGGGGCTCAATGCTGTCACGGTCGCCGATGCGTACCCAATGCCACGCATCGATGACCTGCTCGATCAGTTGGCCGGGGCTCAGTACCTGACCATCATGGACCTGAGCCGGGGATATTGGCAGATCCCCCTGACTCGCAAGGCCAGGGAACGCTCTGCCTTTATTACCCCATTTGGACTATACGAGTCCACGGTGATGCCATTCGGGATGAGGAATGCCCCTGCCACTTTCCAGCGGATGGTCAACACCCTGCTCAAGGGACTTGAAGGGTACGCGGCCGCGTACCTAGATGACATTGCCGTCTTCAGTCCCACCTGGGAGGACCACCTAGAGCATCTAGCACAGGTGCTCAGGCGGATCCACCGGGCAGGTTTGACCATCAAGCCGGGAAAGTGTCAGCTGGCCATGAGCGAGGTCCAGTACCTCGGTCACCGGGTAGGCGGGAGAACACTGAAGCCCGAGCCTGAGAAAGTGGAGGCCATCGCATCCTGGCCCACCCCCAGGACCAAGAAGCAGGTGATGTCCTTCTTGGGGACCGCTGGGTACTATAGGAGGTTTGTTCCACGCTATAGTAGCCTGGCAAAGCCCTTGACGGACCTCACCAAGAAGAAGCTGCCCTCTGCAGTCGATTGGACAATGGACTGCGAGACAGCCTTCCAGGCCCTAAAGGACGCCCTGTCCAGCCCGCCCGTGCTACAGGCAGCCGACTTCACGCGGCCGTTTGTAGTACAGACCGACGCCAGTGACTTCGGCCTCGGTGCGGTGCTCAGCCAGGTGGACTCTGCGAGCCAAGAGCACCCAGTCTTGTACCTGAGCAGGAAGCTGTTACCAAGGGAAGTGGCCTATTCCACGATGGAGAAGGAGTGCCTGGCCATAGTGTGGGCCCTGCAGCGTCTGCAACCCTATCTATACGGGCGCCACTTCATCGTGGAGACGGACCACAATCCCCTCAGCTGGTTGCACACCGTCTCTGGGACGAATGGGCGATTGTTGCGATGGAGCCTTGCGCTCCAGCAATACAACTTCACCATTCGCCACAAAAGGGGCCGTGACCACGGTAACGCAGACGGGCTGTCCCGACAAGGAGAGGTCGCGGACGGGCGCACGGGGGAACACCGGAGTGTGCTGCCCCCTAGCGCCCTCAAAAGGGGGGAGGTGTGAGGCAAATCCCGGGATATGAAGATGAATTATGACTTCCAGTCATAATCGCTCATCACTCCCTGGCAGTGCCCCCCTCCCTTCTTGTTCTCAATGTCCAGCATCTGTGAAGGTGTTACACCTCCATGGCCATCTCCTGTGATATGGAGATGAGATGATGTGGGAACAATGGACACAGGATGACTCCCTGCCTTGACCCTGTGGTAGGAGCTGCTATCTCATTAGCAAGCTTGGAAGTATCCAGACAGAACGACTCCAGTAAAAAATGGTTCATATCTCGCAAGCCATATTTCCGATAAATATGGCAACCATAAAAATGGTGTCTCCGCATGCGGACGATGCTGGCACACCCTTTTTATGGGAGCGGGAGCTTGGGAAATACCCCAGGCGTGATATCAGCCAATGGGGAACTAGTAGACAAGTCATGAAACCTCTCGTTCTGTAGCTAAATTCATAGCTGTCACAATGAGAGCGTCGGCGTCCGCCTACGACGCTCCCAGGCAAAGTTATGGCCCATATTCCATGTTGTGGATTGTCCATAACTCCAGCCAGGGGTGGAGCAGTGCTCCCTCTGAGGTCACTAAGGTAGGAGGGGACCTGGATTTGCCCAGGTTGATAACCCTACTTCGGCCATTTTCCAGGGTTCTTTCGCTGGGGGTCACGTGTAGGAAACATCTGTGGGAGTTCCTGGAAACCTGGTCTACAGCGCCCCCCTGTGGCCAGACGCACAAGGTAACTGATTGAATTGCATACCTGTTTGTAAACCATGCTTTATCTGTAACTGTACTCTGACATAGGTATATTCTGTAGATCCCCTATTGTATATATTGTAGTTTCTAGTGTGCTTTAGGCTGATTAAATTATATAATTAATCTTGGGCTGTTCTGTTATCTCGATCTTGAATCCCACGTCTGTGTGTTCGGCTAATAGTTACCGTGAAGCGGTTGGTGGCAGCGAGTTTGTGCCAAGGATTATTGTGGGGAGGCCAGTGAGATTCGGGGAGGTTTTATATATTCCGCCCGCGGAGGTCGGGGGAATATATACCCTACTCTCACCGGGGACCCTTCAATAATCGGCATAAGTAGTATAGCGGCCTCCTTGCTTATTGTCGGGCAATTCCATAATTGGCCTGACTATAAGAGGGGCGCTAGAGAGCGCGTCACGTGCTCTGTCTGTCGGTCGGGAGGTATAAAGGAGGGGTGACACCCACTTGTTACCCCCCGATTGTGACGTACTGGTAGCCAGCGCGGGGGATTTCTGAGTGACCCCCCCGGTGGTTTGTGACAGTAGTGTCCGCTCATCACTAGTTACAATGTCACAGCCAGATGTGTAATGGATGGCCAGGGGAAACAGAAACCCTATGCAGACCACTGACCTCACACTTACACCCGAAGGTACCCTTAAAGGAGGGGAGGTCTGGGCCTCAAACCTGGCCCTGCCTCCTGTCCGGGCCCTGACGACAAAGACCCCACCACATGGAGCTGGAATTCTGCAAGGGACACGCCATCAGGCTCAACATAGACCAGGACCACAGCCACGAAGAAATCATCTACCAACCGCTTAGCCTCCGAATCGCCGGTAGAGAGAAGGTCCAGGATTGAGGATCGCCCAGCAACAAAAAAATGACGACCACCACACGCTGGGCCTCAGATCCCGAAGAATGAGGACAGAGCCTAAAATACAGGTGACAGGCTCCTACCCTGAACCTATCCCTCCCCCCTGAAAACTTATCAGGGAGGGCCACCTTAGATTCAGGTGCAGATACGTCCGCCACCAAAAGGCCCATGAACTGATGCAGCTGCTGCACCATCTTGGAACGCAGACACCTCACCTCGTCCGCGATCTTCTGCGCGAGATGGGCCCACCGTGCTGCCATACTGGATATGACCAAAGGAAAATGGTAATGCTGGTTATTGTGTCACAGTTGGGTGTGTAATGAATGGCCAGGGGACACAGGAAACCCTATGCAGACCCTGAGACTGGGGTCCCTGAGCTCACCCTCACTCATGGAGGTGCCCTTAAAGGTAGGGAGGGCCGTGCCTCCGACCTGGTCCTGACCCCTGTCCTGGCTCTGACGACAAAGTCCAGGATGGAGATCCCAAAACCCCCCACCAATAATGAAATACAGACGGGTTAAATAAACCTAATACACACCTAAAACCTACACAAGGAACAACCAATGATAGTCAGGTAAGGAAAAACAAGGGAAAGGAGGGAGTACAAAAACAAACAACTGGTAACAAACCGCAGCCGACAATAGCAGCAAAAACCACCACGACCTCTCTGCTCCTAGGCTAGCTCCTAACTGATCTAAACCTTGCTCACAAAAGGTGTAAGTAGAAAGGCAGTATGGACCCTGCGTCAGCGCAAGACAAATGTAGATCATATAAGGAAAATGCGCCAAAGACATACATTAGATTAAAAAAATAATTTTGTATTAATAAAATTAAAAACTAGATGGACATGATAACAACAGGGGAAATAAAGAGGACATAAAAGACACTAGGACAGGTAAATATAATGACACGAAGAAAAATGTGCTCAAATTAAAATAGTAGCATAATTGATAAATAATAGAACCACTGAAGATGGAAGATATCATGTATCAGCACAAAGCCCCAAAATACAATAATTACATCTCAAAGAGAGTATGTAAAATATGGGGTAATTCTGTAAACAGATATATATTATATATACAGTATATACACTGTGTGCAGACTTATTAGGCAGATGAGTATTTGATCACATGATACTTGTTATACATGTCGTCCTCCTCCAAGCTGTATAGGCTGAGAGCCAACTACCAATGAAGTAAATCAGGTGATGTGCGTCTCTGTAATGCGGAGGGGTGCGGTGTAATGACATCAACACCCTATATAAGGGGGGCTAAATTATTAGGCAACTTCCTTTGCTTGGCAAAATAGGTCAGAAGAGAGATTTGACGGGCTCTGAAAAGTCCAAAATTGTGAGATGTCTTGCAGAGGGATGTGTGGCACCCTGGACTAGCCAGGTCGTCACAGGTAACACACATACACCCCCACCCCCACCAGACAGTAACATTAGCCAAACATAAAATCCTTGTGGCCTCCCTCCAGGGTCTGATGTCCACACCAGGTGGGGCGGAGCCAGGTGGTTGGCCCCGCCCACCGAGGAGTTCACAGGCCTGGAGGAGGGAAAAGGAACAGTGAAGTCCAGGAGGTTGAAGTGAGAGGAGTAAAGTGGAGAGTGTCTGAGTTTGTGGCCCAGGCACTGACAACAAGGTTGGCAGATGGTGGTGGCCGTCTGCAGGAGTGTTGGATCGACGCGGAACCGTCATTTGCCACCAGTTTGGCCTATTTCAGAGCTGCAACGTTACTGGAGTATCAAAAAGCACAAGGTGTGCCATACTCAGGGACGTGGCCAAGGTAAGGAAGGCTGAAAAACCACCACCTCTGAACAAGAGACATAAGATAAAACGTCAAGACTGGGCCAAGAAATATCTTAAGACTGATTTTTCAAAGGTTTTATGGACTGATGAAATGAGAGTGACTCTTGATGGGCAGATGGATGGGCCAGAGGCTGGATCAGTAAAGGGCAGAGAGCTCCACTCTGACTCAGACGCCAGCAAAGTGGAGGTTGGCACTGGTATGGGCTGGTATCATCAAAGATGAACTTGTGGGACCTTTTTGGGTTGCGGATGGAGTGAAGCTCAACTGCCAGACCTACTGCCAGTTTCTGGAGGACAACTTCTTCAAGCAGTGGTACAGGAAGAAGTCGGTATCGTTCAAGAAAAACATGATTTTCATGCAGGACAATGCTCCATTACATGCATCCAACTACTCCACAGCGTGGCTGGCCAGTAAAGGTCTAAATGATGAAAAAATAATGACATGGCCCCCTTGTTCCCCTGATCTGAACCCCATAGAGAACATGTGGTTCCTCATAAAATGTGAGATCTACAGGGAGGGAAAACAGTCCACCTCTCGGAGCAGTGTCTGGCGGCTGTGGTGGCTGCTGCACGCAATGTTGATCGTAAACAGGTCAAGGAATAACAGAATCTATGGATGGTCGGCTGCTGAGCGTCATCAGAAAGAAAGGGGGCTATATTGGTCACTAATTTTTGGGGGTTTTGTTTTTGCATGTCAGAAACGTTTATTTCTAAATTTTGTGCAGTTATATTGGTTTCCCTGGTGAAAATAAACAAGGGAGATGGGAATATATTTGTTTTTTATTAAGTTGCCTAATAATTCTGCACAGTAATAATTACCTGCACAAACAGATAACCTCCTAAGATAGCCAAATCTAAAAAAAAACCCACTCCAACTGCCAAAAATATTAAGCTTTGATAGTTATGAGTCTTTTGGGTTTATTGAGAACATAGTTGTGGATCAATAATAAAAAAAATTCCCCTAAAATAATTCTGCACACGGTGTATATATATTATATATATATACACACACACACACACAGTGTGTCCACCCATATCCTGTCCACCGCCATTAACTTGAGAACGACGGCAGCAATAGGCATAGAAGTGGTATCTAGGTATAGTAAAGTAGTCATGCGCTACGCAATGAAACCACCTATAGCGCCACCTGGTGTAAAACGACGGAGTTAGCATGTTTATCTCGAAAACGGAACGAAATAGACAAAAAAAGTGAATTACAAAGTTGTAGGGCATCATCAATTCAATACGAATCGACACCTTGCATACAGAAATGCTATGATTAGGACGCGTAAAGCTCACAAGGCTGCGGACGTGAAGCGATACCTCATGGAGACCTTCCTACAAGTCACTGGGTATGGTGGCTGTGTGGAGTGGCCTCCGCTCACCTGACCTGACCCCATTGGACTTCTTTCTGTGAGGTCACATCAAACAGCAGGTGTATGCGACCCCTCCACCAACATTGCAGGACCTACGACCACGTATCACAGATGCTTGTGCAAGCGTGTCACCTACCATATTGCCCAACGTGCAGCAAGATACAGTATGCTGTCCAGAGTCCAGATGTGCATTGCAGCTGACGGGGGACACTGTGAGCATCAAAGTTAAATGAGCGCCATATGCGTGCCCAGCATTCAATGTTTTTGGGGGGGGGGGTCATGGGTTTCACATCATAGCATTTCTGTATGCAAGGTGTCGACTTGTATTGAACTGATGATGCCCTACAACTTTGTAATTCACTTTTTTTCTCTATCTCGTTCCGTTTTCAAGATAAAAATGCTAACGCCGTTGTTTTCCACCAGGTGGCGCTATAGGAGGTTTCATTGCGTAGCGTATGGCTACGTTACTATACCTAGACACCACTTCTATGCCTATAGCTGCCGCCGTTCTCACGTTAATGGGTGGACACACTGTGTATATATACGATATATATATATATATAAAATACTGTATATAATTATACACACACACGTCGGGGCTGAGTGTCACCATCACCTTTCTTGACGTCGGGCGCAGACTCCACCTGTATCACCGCCGCCATCAGGGTCCATTCCTTGCCGGGATCCGATCGACCCTGTTTAGGAAGTTTGATGCGGTAATGTTCATAACACAAAGCAGCGATCTCATCGGCCGACCTGTAACCATAGAAACAATCTCATCATAAGCCACGAGCAACGGAGCCTAACCTGGGCGAAGGAGGCATGGGGGAAGAGGGTGCACATCATGACCCGCAAGGAATGATGGCGCCTTGCTTGCTGCATGCCCTGCAAGTCACAGAGCGATCACAACATTTGACTGAATTAAAGGGATTATTCGTTGCCGCTCACTACACAGGTATATGTAGCAATGACGATGATGCTCACCTCCCGCTGCAAAGGATTCCAAGATATGGACAATCCCTTTAATTCAGGTGAATGTCACGTGATCATAGCCCAAGTGTCTAATGAAAGCCCATAAAGTGCATCATTCTGGCCATAAAGATGGTAATTTCCGTCCCAATACTCTGTGGAAAATGGCAACAATTACTACAAATATTAATAGTAACACTTCCATTAAGAAATAATGGCTGCTTGGTTGTCATGGAGACTATACGAGGGTCCTGGGCATCACTGAGCACGCTCCCCTCTGTTTACCCCGCCATTGGTAATGACGTCACCACACGCGACGACGATCACGGAGGCCAGGAAAGCGCTAGCGGCGGCTGCAGAGCGTCCACCCGGCGTCTCCGCACACACGAGGCTCCGCGGCTTCTTCCCGTCTATTCAGCATTTGGTTTCACCTCAGACTTAGCGCCAGAACGGCAATGGAGACGTCACACGTGAGGGATTCTGGGAGATGTAGTCTCCTCACGTTGGTGCACAAGCGCAGATGGTACTTGCAGGACTACAATACCCACAATCCCTGGCACAGTGAACAAGAGGAGACAGCTGGAGGAAACAATCACTAGTGGTTACCGCTCCTCACACTGGGAATACACTCACATTATTAAAATCTATATTTACACACCTGAATAGTAAGAAGGGGGAGGAGGCGCCAAACAATGGTCTCTCCCGGGAGCTGGGGCACTTGGTTTTGTTGTTATAGAGCAATATGTAGATCTCTAGTGATTGTAGAACTACAACTCACAGCATGCCTTGATAACTGCAGGCTACATCACAATAGTTTTTAACTTTATCTATGGGAAGAAACTGGATCCTAAATCAATCTTTTATGCAGCTAATGAAAGCTGGAGTAACAGACTAATGGCTCCACCCCTGAGTAACCAGGCTAATGGCTCCACCCCCGAGTAATCAGACTAATGGCTCCACCCCTAAGTAATCAGGCTAATGGCTCCACCCCTGAGTAATCAGGCTAATGGCTCCACCCCGAGTAATCAGGCTAATGGCTCCACCCCTGAGTAACCAGGCTAATGGCTCCACCCCTGAGTAACCAGGCTAATGGCTCCACCCCCGAGTAATCAGACTAATGGCTCCACCCCCGAGTAATCAGGCTAACACATCCAATCATAGTAACAAGACTAATGACTCCTCAAGTAATCGGGCTAATTACTTCACCCTTGAGTATTTCTGCTAATGCTTCAGGTCAATGGCTCCATTCCAGAGTAATCAGATTAATGACTCCACCCATGAGGCTAATGGCTCCACCTCTGAATAATAAGGCTAATGGCTCCATCAGAAGTAATTGGGCTAATGTATACACCCCCGAGTAATCAGGCTAATGGCTCCACCCCCGAGTAATCAGAAAAATAGATCCAATGCTAGTAACAGACTAATGGCTCCCCAAGTAATCAGGCGAATTACTCCACCTTTGAGTAATTACACTAATGCTCCATCTTCAAGTAATCAGGTTAATGGCACCATCTCTGAGTAATCAGACCAATGACTCCACCCACAAGGCTAATGGCTCCACCCCCCAAGTATTCAGGCTAATGGCCCCACCTGAGTTGTCAGGATTTGGAGCATTTAAAGAGGTCGGCCCCTTATTTTGGGCTGAAAATCATTTTTGCAATTAGATTTCTTTAAAAATTTGGCACCGTTTACCTTCTATAGCCTCTGATTGTAGAATGAGTTAACTGAGAACCAGTCAGTTCGCTATGACGACCCTTTGGTATGTTCCCACCCAGTGGTGTAACTAGAGTGCGATGGGCCCCGATGCGAAATTTAGACCTGGGCCCCCCTCCGAACGTTGGTCAGTAGAGTTCTAAGTCATATTATATATATGTCACAATAGGGCCCCAGTCTGTGAGACAAATTTACATATATATCTATATATATATAATTGTCTTATTCTGTCTGTCTGTCTTGCTCCAAAATTGTGTCCTTACGGTGATACAAAGCTGATTGGCCGCTGGCTCGCCATGGCCCCGCCCCCCGCACGGATTGGCCGCTCGCCTCGGCCCCGCCCCCCGCGGCGATTGGCCGCTCGCCTCGGCTCCGCCCCCCCACGGATTGGTCGCTCGCCTCGGCCTGGCCCCGCCCTCTCCGCATGGATTGGCCGCTCACTCCCCGGCCCTCCGCACGCATCGCCAGACATAACCTTGCGCTGCTGGGATCGTGACGGAGGAGCCGGTGTACGCTGGTAACCATTATACACATCGGGTAACTAAGGTCCCCTTAGTTACCCGATATGTATCATAGTTACCAGTGTACACCGGCTCCGTCAGGATCCCAGCAGCGCCAGACATACCTTTGCGATGCTGGGGATCGTGACGGAGCCGGTGAACGCTGGTAAACCATTATACACATCGGGTAACTAAGGTCCCTTAGTTATCCGATGTGTTATCATAGCTACCAGCGTACACCGGCTCCTAGTACACATGTGCAGGGAGCCGGCATTATACTCCTCTCCCCCCAGGACTACTCTTCCTATTATAGTCCTCCTATTATACTCCTCTCTGAGTATAATAGGAGAACTATTATAGCATGGGGGATGGAGCACGATGGGGTGCGCAGCATGGGGGATGGAGCACGATGGGGGGTGCGCAGCATGGGGGATGGAGCACGATGGGGGCTGCACACCTCCCCCCAACACACACACACACACACACTGGGAACCACAAACACCGCCCTACAACAGAACACCCACACACACAGACAAAGCCGCACACACACAACACACAAAACACCGCGACATACATAAATATACGCACATACCGCACAACACACATTGCACAAAACATACCTCCCCCCAAAACACACACACACCCACAGAAACCGCGCAACACACACACACACACACACAACGCTACAGACACACAGCGCTCCACAAACAACGCAACACACATACAACACCGCTCTCACCCCCCCGCCACACCCAGAACATGTACAGCGCCCTACACAAACACTTGGTAACTACACACAACAACATCTATCTAATTATATATATATATATATATATATATAAAAAACAAAAAATCATACATGAACTACACAATACGTAAATTCTAGAATACCCGATGCGTAGAATCGGGCCACCTCTATTAGTATATATATATATATATATATATACATACACACATGCATACATACATATACACACATATATATACAGTATATATACATTTATCCCAGCCTAGTGTGCGTGTATATTATGTATATATATATATATGATACATACATACACTAGGCTGGGATTATACTATATATATATATATATATATATATATATATATATATTATATATACATTGTGAGGTAGCAGCGTTGTTTGGGCAAAAAACGTGAGGCAGTGAGGCAGCAGCGTGTTCACACCAACAGTCTATTTATTGTTGCAGCATAAATAGATCCAATTTCCCACAGTCAAAGTCTCTTCCGGATCACAGCCGGTGCATATACACAAATCCTTTATATCAAAAGTCTTGTTACCTTAGGACCCCGATAACCGCAGGGATCTGTATAAGGTTCTCCTAGGCTCACACTCTTGGCCTGTGTTCACTCCACACAGAGCCAGCCCAGCTCACACCGCATGTGTTAGCTTCACCAAGCCTGGCTCTCATCTGAGACACACCCTGATGTGCTCTGCATGAGTTTAAATGAAAATGCCGGACATGAGGATTGCTACAAAAACCTGGACTGGGAGGAGGGATCTGTCTCCCTGTTACCCTTTGTGCTATACTCCCAGTAATAGCTATAGCAAACTCAGAGGGTTTCCAGACACATTCTGGGGGACACATAGCGGTCTTCAAAATATTACCCCTGTCACTGCCTCACAAATAAATATATATATATATATATATATATATATATATATATATATATAAATAAAATATATATATTATATACTAGAAGGTGGCCTGATTCTACGCATCGGGTATTCTAGAATTTACGTATTGTGTAGTTCATGTATGATTTTTGTTATATATATATATATATATATATATAGCTGTTGTTGTGTGTAGTTACCAAGTGTTTGTGCAGGGCGCTGTACATGTTCTGGGTGTTGTCTGGGTGTGGCGGGGGGGGGGGGGGTGAGAGCGGTGTTGTGTGTGTGTTGCGTTGTTTGTGGAGCGCTGTGTGTCTGTAGCGTTGTGTGTGTGTGTGTGTTGCGCGGTTTGTGTGGGTGTGGTGTGTTTTGGGGGGAGGTGTTTTGTGCAATGTGTGTGTTGTGCGGTATGTGCGTATATTTATGTATGCCGCGGTGTTTGTGTGTTGGGTGTTGTGTGTGTGCGGCGTTGTCTGTGTGTGTGGGTGTCTGTGTAGGGCGGTGTTTGTGGTTCCCAGTGTGTGTGTGGTGTGTGTGTGTCTGTTGGGGGGAGGTGTGCACCTCCCATCGTGCTCCATCCCCCATGCTGCGCACCCCCCAATCGTGCCCCATCCCCCATGCTGCCCACCCCCCCCATCGTGCTCAATCCCCTATGCTGCGCATTCCCCATCGTGCTCCATCCTCCATGCTGCGCATTCCCCATCGTGCTCCATCCCCCATGCTGCGCACCCCCCATCGTGCTCCATCCCCCATGCTGCACACTCCCCATCGTGCTCCATCCCCCATGCTGCGCACTCCCCATCGTGCTCCATCCCCCATGCTGCGCACCCCCATCGTGCTCCATCCCCCATGCTGCGCACCCCCATCGTGCTCCATCCCCCATGCTGCGCACTCCCCATCGTGCTCCATCCTCCATGCTGCGCACTCCCCATCGTGCTCCATCCTCCATGCTGCGCACTCCCCATCGTGCTCCATCCTCCATGCTGCGCACTCCCCATCGTGCTCCATCCCCCATGCTGCGCACTCCCCCATCGTGCTCCATCCCCCATGCTGCGCACCCCCATCGTGCTCCATCCCCCATGCTGCGCACTCCCCATCGTGCTCCATCCTCCATGCTGCGCACTCCCCATCGTGCTCCATTCCCCATGTTGTGCACCCCCATCGTGCTCCATCCCCCATGCTGCGCACCCCCCATCGTGCTCCATCCCCCATGCTGTGCACTCCCCATTGTGCTCCATCCTACATGCTGCGCATTCCTCATCGTGCTCCATTCCCCATGTTGCACACCCCCCATCGTGCTACATCCCCCATGCTGCGCACCCCCATCGTGCTCCATCCCCCATGTTATAATAGTTCTCCTATTATACTCAGAGAGGAGTATAATAGGAGGACTATAATAGGAGGAGTAGTTCTAGGGGGAGAGGAGTAGAATGCCGGCTCCCTGCACATGTGTACCGGGAGCCGGTGTACGCTGGTAACTATGATACACATCGGGTAACTAAGGGACCTTAGTTACCCGATGTGTATAATGGTTACCAGCGTTCACCGGCTCCGTCACGATCCCAGCATCGCAAAGGTATGTCTGGCGCTGCTGGGATCCTGACGGAGCCGGTGTACACTGGTAACTATGATACACATCGGGTAACTAAGGGACTTTAGTTACCCGATGTGTATAATGGTTACCAGCGTACACCGGGTCCGTCACGATCCTAGCAGCGCAAGGTTATGTCTGGCGATGCGTGCGGAGGGCCGGGGCGAGCGGCCAATCCATGCGGAGGGCAGGGCCAGGTCAAGGCGAGCGACCAATCCGTGGGGGGAGGCGGAGCCGAGGCGAGCGGCCAATCCGTGCGGGGCCATGGCGAGCCCAGCGGCCAATCAGCTGTGTCACCGTAAGGACACAATTTTTGGAGCAAGACAGACAGACAGAATAAGGCTATATATATATATATATATATATATATATATATATATATATATATATATATATATATATATATATATATATATATATAGTATATATATCCCCCAGGCTGGCCCCTACGCTGCTATATTATATATATCTATATATATGCCCCCCATACTGTATTGAACAAATAAAGCCTTCAAACTCACCTGCTTCAGGGTTCTCCTGGTGGCCCCAGCGTCGACGGATCGGAGCAGTCTCATCGTGCGCGCAAGATATCAAAGTCCTGGCGCTTTGCGGTGACGTCACCACGCTGGGACTCTGATGTATGTCCTGTGTGTGCGCTCATGCAGCAGTGTATGCGCCGATATAGTTAACAGTAGCGCAGCTCCGGATGGGCGTCCTCTGAGCTCGGGCCCCCCCTCCCCCGGTAGCTGCGCTACTGTTTGAAAGTAAAGTAACTGCTGAGAGGAGCCGGCTGTTTCTCTGAACGGCGGGCGCCGGCCGCGGGCCCCACACCTGCCCGGGCCCAGGCGCAGTGGCGACCTCGGTCGTTACGCCCCATCCTACGTATCAAACTTTTTTTCTTGTTTTGCAGGTGTCCACACTAAAATTCTCAATTCAAATTTGTTCATGATTATTGCCCTACACACTTTATTTTTTTATTAGGTTTACTGCAAATTTTAAGCATTTTTTCTTTTTTTAATTAACGCTCAGCGCCAGCCGTCCGGTCACCACCGCATCTTCAGATCCTCCTCCCCTCGATCCGGAGTCCTCGGCCTCTCCCGCTGTCCGAGACTTCTGGCTTTCAGGACGCCGGGAGGATTCGGCGTTTACGTACAGAAGGTGACAGTATGTCGTGAAGCCGTGTTTCCATATGTGCATGTTTGTTGTTTTGCTGTCTTCAGTCTGAATCTACAATGTGCACCTTAAACTATTTCACGGACCAAGCTTGTGACCGGTTTTGTACATAAGGGCAGGAATTGGATCACGAGAGAACATGAGGAGCGGCGATGGTGGCTCCGGACCATTGTCTGTACAGGAACAGCACCGTTCTGATACAACTACGTTAACACTCCACACGCCAAGAGCACAGTGTATATAATTTATTTTTCAGTATAAAGCAGCACAGAGCTGTAGACGGCGCCCCGACAAATATGTATCAAACAACTTAAAAGCAGACAGATCCCAAAAGTTACACCGACGTCCCGGAGCTCTGACTGGGTGCGGAGTCCTTCTTGTTGTCCTCGGGCTTCATGGCTGGGAACAGGAGGACCTCCTACAGAAATGGGAAAGCCGGTATTAGACCAAAAAGTCAGGAGAACCCCAGAGCGATGGGACAAGCCCAGTACCTTTATATTATTGGAGTCCGTTAGGAACATGGTGAGTCGATCGATGCCCATCCCCCAGCCGGCGGTGGGTGGTAGGCCATATTCCAGGGCGGTGCAGAAGTTGTCATCGATGAACATGGCTTCATCATCGCCGGCTGCTTTGGCCTAAGAGAAATGGGAACAGTTTTAGGATTCGAGACCGCCAGGAGATAGTCCTATGGCCTGTGACCAAATTTTAGTCCGGCGAGACAATCAACATTGCAAGTTCTCACCTTTCTCAAGATCTGAAGAAGTTTCCCCCATCTTTTAAGATAAGGGTCCATCCTCCGCCAGCTCTGCTTTTAGCATACCCTTCCCCCACCCCCCTTACAAAAGCTTTCCCATCACGTTAGTACTTGATGATCCCAGTATAATTAAAGAGGACGCTTCCCAGATTAGTAATTTACCTTGGCTTGGTCTTCAAAGAGCTCGCGCTGCCTGACCGGGTCGTTCAGTTCGGTGTACGCATTGCAGATCTCCTTCTTCATGACAAACAGCTCAAACCTTTCCGTCAGCCCCTTCTCCGATCGATGCCTGGCAAGAAAAACAGGTTACAAGTCAACATAATATTGCAGACCCGACGTGGACTGTCAGGCGGTAGCTCGGGCCTTACCACTTGGCTAGAGGGCTCATAATTTGCGGATGGTCAATGATATAAGTCGGGTTGATGCACGTTACTTCCAAATAGTCACCAACAAGCTAGAAGAAAAGAAAAGTATGAAAAGATGTAGAAGGAACAAAATACCAAAGTGTAGTATCCCTTTAAAGAACACCAACCACCAGGATTTTCCCATATAAACTAACGCCAGTTCTATACTGGCACTATCAGGCCGATTCTATACATACCTTTCGTGGTCAGATTGGATGTATAGGTTTCGAAACACAAGCAAGTAAAGTTTGTAAAATGAGCAACTTTGAGTGGCAGAAGCTGCTAGCTGGGGTGGGGGTATTCATAGTGAATCCCGCCTCCCTGCCTGTCCATTGTCCCCTATTATAGAATCATTTTATTAAGTGGATAGAAGGACCTGTGCCGATGTCATACCCATGTGACCAGAAGGGGCGGGGCCTCAGCCAACATAGCTGCTACCAGGAAGCAACATTATTTTTCTGTTGGCTGAGGCCCTTCTGGGCACATGGGTATGACATCATCACAGGTCCTTCTAGTCACTTAGTAAAATTATTCTATAATAGAATTAGCATAAATAACAGGAGGAGATAACTATGAATACCCACCCCAGCTATCAGCTGCGATCACTCAAAAAGCTGCTCATTTTACAAACTTTACTTGCTTGTGTTTCAAAACCTATACATCCGAGCTGACAACTAAAGGTATGTATAGAATCAGCCTGATAGTGCCAGTATAGCACTGGCTTTAGGTTATAGAGGAAAATCCTGGTGATTGTTGCGCTTTATATAGCAACGAGCTGATGAGAAGAGTAGGCGCAGCACTTCTACCCATCACATACCTTATCTAACAGCCTCGCCGTGGTCCTGGGAGGGGGACACTCCACACCTATCTCCACACAGACGTCATCCAGAAACTTGCGGGTTTCTGATTAAGAGAAATCAACAAAAACGATTTGCAAACTTTAAAAGACAAGTGAAGAAGGGAATTTTGTTACTTACCGTAAATTCCTTTTCTTCTAGCTCTTATTGGGAGACCCAGACGATTGGGGTATAGCTACTGCCCTCTGGAGGCCACACAAAGCACTACATCAAAAGTGCAAGGCCCCTCCCCCTCTGGCTATACCCCCCCCGTGATATCACGGGTTCTCCAGTTTTAGTGTTAAAGCAAGAAGGAGGAAGCCAATAACTGGTTTAAACAAATTAACTCCGAATAACATCGGAGAACTGAAAAACCGTTCAACATGAACAACATGTGTACCCGCAAACAACAAAAAAACATCCCGAAGGACAACAGGGCGGGTGCTGGGTCTCCCAATAAGAGCTAGAAGAAAAGGAATTTACGGTAAGTAACAAAATTCCCTTCTTCTTCAGTGCTCTATTGGGAGACCCAGACGATTGGGACGTCCAAAAGCTGTCCCTGGGTGGGTAAAGAAATACCTCATGTTAGAGCTGCAAAACAGCCCTCCCCTACGGGGGTGTCACTGCCGCCTGCAGGACTCTTCTACCTAAGCTGGCATCCGCCGAAGCATAGGTATGCACCTGATAATGCTTGGTGAAAGTGTGCAGACTGGACCAGGTAGCTGCCTGGCACACCTGTTGAGCCGAAGCCTGGTGACGAAATGCCCAGGACGCACCCACGGCTCTGGTTGAGTGGGCTTTTAGCCCTGAAGGAACCGGAAGCCCCGCAGAACGGTAGGCCTCTAGAATTGGTTCTTTGATCCATCGAGCCAGGGTGGCTCTAGAAGCCTGCAACCCCTTGCGCGGACCAGCGACAAGGACAAAAAGTGCATCGGCACGGCGCATGGGCGCCGTGCGGGAAATGTAGATTCTGAGTGCTCTCACCAGATCTAGCAAACGTAAGTCCTTTTCATACCGGTGAACCGGATGAGGACAAAAAGAAGGCAAGGATATATCCTGATTAAGATGAAAAGAGGATACGACCTTAGGGAGAAACTCCGGAATAGGGCGCAGCACTACCTTGTCCTGGTGGAACACCAGGAAGGGAGCCTTGGATGACAGAGCTGCCAGCTCAGACACTCGCCGAAGCGATGTGATCGCAACAAGAAACGCCACTTTCTGTGACAGCCGAGAAAAGGAAACTTCCTTCAGAGGCTCGAAGAGCGGCTTCTGGAGAGCAACTAGTACCCTGTTCAGATCCCATGGATCTAACGGCCGCTTGTACGGGGGCACAATATGACAGACCCCCTGCAGGAACGTGCGCACCTTAGAAAGACGTGCTAGACGCTTCTGAAAAAACACGGATAGTGCCGAAACTTGCCCTTTAAGGGAGCTGAGCGACAAGCCCTTTTCTAACCCCGATTGCAGGAAGGAAAGAAACTTGGGCAATGCAAATGGCCAGGGAGACACTCCCTGAGCAGAGCACCAGGATAAGAAAATCTTCCACGTTCTGTGGTAGATCTTAGCCGAATTCGACTTTCTAGCTTGTCTCATTGTGGCAACGACTCCTTGAGATAATCCTGCAGATGCTAGGATCCAGGACTCAATGGCCACACAGTCAGGTTCAGGGCCGCAGAATTCTGATGGAAAAACGGCCCTTGGGACAGTAAGTCTGGTCGGTCTGGCAGTGACCACGGTCGACCGATCGTGAGATGCCACAGATCCGGATACCACGACCTCCTCGGCCAGTCTGGAGCGACGAGTATGATGCGGCTGCACTCGGATCTGATCTTGCGTAGCACTCTGGGCAAGAGCGCCAGAGGCGGAAACACGTATGGGAGCTGAAACTGCGACCAATCTTGAACCAAGGCGTCTGCCGCCAGAGCTCTTTGATCGCGCGACCTCGCCATGAATGCCGGGACCTTGTTGTTGTGCCGGGATGCCATTAGGTCGACGTCCGGCACTCCCCAGCGGCGACAGATTTCCTGAAACACGTCCGGGTGAAGGGACCATTCCCCTGCGTCCATGCCCTGGCGACTGAGGAAGTCTGCTTCCCAGTTTTCTACGCCTGGGATGTGAACCGCGGATATGGTGGATGCTGTGTCCTCCACCCACATTAGAATGCGCCGGACTTCTTGGAAGGCTTGCCGACTGCGCGTCCCTCCTTGGTGGTTGATGTATGCCACCGCTGTGGAGTTGTCCGATTGGATTCGGATCTGCTTCCCTTCCAGCCACTGTTGGAAGGCCAGTAGAGCAAGATACACTGCTCTGATCTCCAGAACATTGATCTGAAGGGTGGACTCCTGCGGAGTCCACGTCCCCTGAGCCCTGTGGTGGAGAAATACCGCTCCCCACCCTGACAGACTCGCATCTGTCGTGACTACTGCCCAGGATGGGGGCAGGAAGGATCTTCCCTGAGACAATGAGGTGGGAAGGAGCCACCATTGTAGGGAGTCCTTGGCCGTCTGGGAAAGCGAGACTTTCCTGTCCAGTGACGTTGACTTCCCGTCCCATTGGCGGAGAATGTCCCATTGAAGTGGGCGCAGATGAAATTGCGCAAAGGGAACTGCTTCCATGGCTGCCACCATCTTCCCTAGGAAATGCATGAGGCGCCGCAAGGGATGCAACTGGCCCTGCAGAAGAGATTGCACCCCTGTCTGTAGTGACCGCTGCTTGTTCAGCGGAAGCTTCACTATCGCTGCTAGAGTATGAAACTCCATGCCAAGATACGTGAGTGATTGTGTCGGTGATAGGATCGACTTTGGAAAGTTGATGATCCATCCGAAAGACTGTAGGGTCTCCAGCGTAGCATTCAGGCTGTGCTGACATGCCTCTTGAGAGGGAGCTTTGACCAATAAATCGTCTAGGTAAGGGATCACCGAGTGTCCCTGAGAGTGCAAGACTGCTACCACCGCCGCCATGACCTTGGTGAAGACCCGTGGGGCTGTTGCCAGACCAAATGGCAGAGCTACGAACTGAAAATGGTCGTCTCCTATCACAAAACGTAGAAAACGTTGATGTTCTGTAGCAATTGGCACGTGGAGATAAGCATCTTTGATGTCTATTGAGGCAAGGAAGTCTCCTCTGGACATTGAGGCAATGACAGAACGCAGGGTTTCCATCCGGAACTTCCTGGCGTGCACATGTTTGTTGAGCCGTTTTAGGTCCAGAACAGGACGGAACGAGCCGTCCTTTTTTGGAACCACAAAGAGATTGGAGTAAAACCCTTGCCCTTGTTCCTGAGGAGGGACTGGGATCACCACTCCTTCCGCTCTTAGGGAGTCCACCGCCTGCAGCAGAGCATCTGCTCGGTCTGGATGTGGGGAGGTTCTGAAGAACCGAGCTGGAGGACGAGAATTGAACTCGATTCTGTACCCGCGAGACAAAATGTCCGTCACCCACCGGTCTTTGACCTGTGACATCCAAATGCCGGAAAAGCGGGAGAGCCTGCCCCCGACCGGCGATGCGGAGGGAGGGGGCTGGAAGTCATGAGGTAGCCGCTTTGGAAGCGGTACCTCCATTTGCTTTCTTGGGGCGCGTGTGAGCCCGCCACGAATCTGAGTTTCTTTGCGTCCTCTGAGTCCCTTTGGACGAGGTAAATGGTGTCTTGCCCGAACCTCGAAAGGACTGAAACCTCTGCTGCCACTTTTTCTGCTGAGGTTTGGTTGTTCTGGGTTGTGGTAAAGAGGAGTCTTTACCCTTGGACTGCTTAATGATATCAGCCAATGGCTCGCCAAACAGTCTATCTCTAGATAAAGGCAAACTGGTTAAACATTTTTTGGAACCAGCATCTGCTTTCCAGTCCTTTAACCACAAGGCTCTGCGCAAAACTACCGAATTGGCGGACGCCATTGAGGTGCGACTGGTAGATTCTAGGACCGCATTGATAGCGTAAGACGCAAACGCCGACATCTGCGTGGTAAGATGCGCCACTTGCGGCACTGCTGGATGTATGATAGCATCCACTTTTGCTAAGCCAGCTGAAATAGCCTGGAGTGCCCATACGGCTGCGAATGCCGGAGCAAACGACGCGCCGATAGCTTCATAGACAGATTTTAACCAAAGGTCCATCTGTCTGTCATTGGCATCTTTAAGTGAAGCGCCATCCTCCACTGCAACTATGGACCTAGCTGCGAGTTTGGAAATCGGGGGGTCTACCTTTGGACACTGTGTCCAGCGCTTGACCACCTCAGGGGGGAAAGGGAAACGCGTATCTTTAGATCGTTTAGAGAAACGCCTATCTGGGTGAGCGTCGTGCTTCTGGATTGATTCTCTGAAGTCAGAGTGATCCAAGAAAGCACTCAATTTACGCTTGGGATAAAGGAAACGAAACTTCTCCTGCTCTGCCGCTGCCTCTTCTGCTGAAGGGGCTGGGGGAGAAATATCCAACAGCCTATTGATGGCTGAGATAAGGTCGTTTACCATGGCATCCCCATCAGGGGTATCCAGGTTGAGAGGGGTTCCAGGAATGGATTCCTGATCACTCTCATCAGACACATCACAGGGAGACTGATTGCGCTGAGACCCTGAGCAGTGTGATGACGTCGAGGGTCTTTCCCAGCGAGCTCGCTTAGGGTGGCTGGGGCTATCATCTGAGTCATAATCCTCGGCCTGTGAAGCCGGGGACCCCCCTGTGGGCTGGATTAATTCCAAGTGAGGGGGACCTGAGGACAGAGGCCTCGCCGTGCCCAAAGACTGAGCCCCATGCATAGATTGCAAGGTTTCAAGGATTTTTGCCATAGACAGAGACATATTATCAGCAAAAACTGCAAAGTCTGTCCCTGTCACCGGGGCAGAACTTACAAGCGTCTCAGCCTGGGTCACTACCTCTCCTGACTCCGGCTGGCGAAGCAGCACCGGGTCGGAGCATTGCACACAATGGGAGCCTGCTGGTAGATCAGCCCCACATGCAGCACACGCAGTACACACAGCCCTGGCCTTGGCAGCCTTGCGTTTTGAGGATGGCATGTTGTTGCTTCCACAGAGGGATCTGGGAGAGCAGCCAGAAGCGACCTCACAGTGCAAGAAAAACAATATCTATATATCTGTACACAGTACACCGATACACCGTGAGGCACTAGAGGGACCAGCACAGAAAAATCGCTTACCGCCCGCTTAAAAAGCGGGTGTGTGGTCGCCAGATAGCCCCTAGTCCAGGTCTCCCAGAGCCTTGCGTCCTTCCTCCAGCCAGACTGCATGTAATGGCTGCCGGCGTTCTGAGGGAAGAAGGGGGGCGGGCCCTGGGCGTTCCTGGCTAAGAGCGGGAAGCCTGCTTCCCTCTGTGCCTAGTGTGAGGGCTGGAGCATGTAAATCAGGCTCCAGCCCTCGTCGCTGCTAGCGAACAGCGTCTCTCCCCTACCCTGAATGACAGGGTGGGGGCGGGAACGAATCGGAGCTGCCGGCGTCCTAGGCCCAAAAAGCCGGGGACTCAATTTATAACCGCCGCCGCCGTAAAAGCGCGGACGGCGGATCCCCGGCGCACCACAAGTCACAGCAGCGCCGCCCGGTCCAGAGGGGGTCGGCGCTGCGTTCCCATACACAAAAAATCCCCCAGTAATCTGTAGGGACACTAACTCCAACGTTGCGGTCCCCGGCGCACTACAACACCCAGCCAGCCCGGAGTGTGTCTGTGCCTGCCGGGGACACAGAGTACCTGTATGATGCAGGGCCTGTCCCTGATCGTACTCCTGCTCCGTCTCCATCAGGTTCTAATGGGTCTGTGGATGGAGCCCGGCGTCAGAGCTGAGAGGCCGGCAGGATCCCACTTCCACAGAGCCCTACCAGGGGATGTGGAAGGAAAACAGCATGTCAGGCTCCAGCCCTGTACCAGCAATAGGTACCTCAACCTTACAACACCATCCAGGGGTGAGAAGGGAGCATGCTGGGGACACTATATGTGTCCTCTTTTCTTCCATCCGAAATAGTCAGCAGCTACTGCTGACTAAAAACTGTGGAGCTATGCATGGAATGTCTGACCTCCTTCGCACACAAAGCTAAAACTGGAGAACCCGTGATATCACGGGGGGGGGGGGTATAGCCAGAGGGGGAGGGGCCTTGCACTTTTGATGTAGTGCTTTGTGTGGCCTCCAGAGGGCAGTAGCTATACCCCAATCGTCTGGGTCTCCCAATAGAGCGCTGAAGAAAAATTTGGTAAAACCGACGCATTCATACATTGCCCCAATATTCTTACCTTCAGTGTCAAATTGGTCTGTAGGCGGGAGCTTCTTTCCCAGAACCTTTTCCAGTTCATGGACCATGCTGATCCTCCTGAACGGTGGAGTGAAGTCAATCTCCTGGGCCGGTCCTTCTGGACCCTCCGGGTGGTACGTCACTTTGTAACCACCGGTGATGTGTTTCACCATGCCTGTATAGTCATAGTATAACAAAAACAGAAACATTCATCAGAAAGGTGATACACGAATGATATAAAACATGTGCTCCTATCACAATTTCATGCTAAATGGAATTAAAAGATGAAAAATTGGATCTGGTTTGAAGTCCGTTTCCACTTCTGGGCTCGACATCCTCAGCACCTCTGATGCTTATCGGGCCCAGTGACATCATGGCGTCGCATGAGGAATAGTCACTAGGCTTCAATTGACGACATGACGTGTCCTCGGCTTTGTGAGACCAGATGCATCTAGGATGCCGGGCGCAGAAGTATAGCTCAACTCCCACAGAGAACCAAACACTGACCCTGGGAATCAAATTGCTCATCTGTAGCAGATATATCAACCCCCACAACTGACCTATCAAAGTCAATGGCTGCTCAGGTTCCTCAGTCCCACGTGCTCGCTGCCTGGGAGTAACTCTAGACTCTGATCTCCCCTTCAAGCCACACAT
This sequence comes from Anomaloglossus baeobatrachus, assembly GCF_048569485.1. Lineage (NCBI taxonomy): Eukaryota > Metazoa > Chordata > Amphibia > Anura > Aromobatidae > Anomaloglossus > Anomaloglossus baeobatrachus. Next base: position 192,070,762 of record NC_134362.1, on the reverse strand, counting down.
CCAAACCCTCTTCAACTCAAAAATATCTCCCGGATTCATACATTCCTTTCCCAAGAAGCTGCAAAAACACTAGTGCAAGCCCTTATTATCTCCCGCCTGGACTAGTGCAACCTCCTGCTCTCTGGCCTCCCTCTAACCGTCTCGCACCCAAACAATCTATTCTAAACTCTGATGCCCAACTAATCCCCCTGTCCCCGCGCAATTGTACCGCCCCGTGGGCTCAGCTGCGACCGCCGAGCCGCTCGGATCAGTGCTCGTACTGCGGGTGGTGGCTCGAGCCTCTCACGGACCCAGGGGTCACGTCGCTCTGCAAGGGAGTTGGCGCTACATGCGGGGACTTGGGTGAGGGGTTCCACGGCCGGGGGCCGCGGTGGTTTGGTTTGGGATGTAAGTTCGTGATGCCACCCACGGGTTGTGGTGATTGTAGACACCACCGCTGCGGTGAAGGTATGGGGGCTCCCGGGAGCGGTGTAATGGCGCAGCTAGGCGTTGACCCCTCTGTGGGTAGGGGGTGTTGGTCCCGGGGCCCGGTTGGCGAGGGCCGGGGTGAAGGGTGAAGTGTTGCGGTGCGGTGCCTGATGTACTCACTCTGACACAAGACACCAGAGTCTCTGGTAAACCAAACGGAGTGATGAACGGGGCCCGCAGCCGGCTGCAGCTTCTCCCAGAATAGGTTGGTGGTTTCCGCCTTTCTCCTGTACCTCTGTGTGTAAATGTTTTGACTCCTATGCCTAGGCACCGGTAGTCCGCTCCCCGACTTTTATATGCCGTAGGAGCCCGTTTGCCCACAGACACTGGCCCTTTGGGTCTCTATGCCTTGGCGGTGGCTTTACCCTGTATGGTTGGGTTGTTGTCTTCTAACGGGGCTTGTGTGGGACAGGTCCTAAAGTCCAGTCAGCAATCAGTTAATTTGACTCGGCCCTGTTGGTTCGGGGCTTCGTCTGAGTACCCCTGGTTCGGTACCAGCGGGCCACTGCCCGACCCCGGTCACTACGGTTCCACCGGCTGTAATCCCAGCTCCTGCAGGCGGCCACCACCATCTGCCTCCTTGCCAATGGCGACTGGGCTCCGACCCAGCCACCCGGTAGTCTCTTGGCAGGCCTGGACACAGGACTGCCCGTGAACTTGACTGCTCTCTCCCTCCTCCAGACTACTCTCCTCTAGAACTTAAACTTGACTGTGTGTTTTCCCGCCTCCAGGCCTGTGAACTCCTCGGTGGGCAGAGCCAACCACCTGGCTCCGCTGGTGTGGACATCAAACCTGGAGGATGGTGACAAGGCTTTTAGTTTGACTGATGTCACCTAATCGTGAGGGGGTGTGGTGTTGTGTGTGACTACCTGGGACGACCTGACTAGTCCAGGGCGTCACACAATTCACTGACCTCGCCTCTCTGCCGATCCCTTCACTGGCTTCCCATTGCCCAACGACTCCAGTTCAAAACCCTAACCATGACCTACAAAGCCATCCACAACCTATCTCCTTACATCTGTGACCTAGTCTCCTGGTACTTACCTGCACGTAACCTGCGATCCTCACAAGATCTCCTCCTCTGCTCCTCTCTCATCTCTTCCCACAATCGCGTACAAGATTTCTCCAATGCCTCCCCCATACTCTGGAATGCTCTACCCCAGCATATCAGACTCTCGCCTACCTTGGAAAGCTTCAAAAGGAAGCTGAAGAACAGTCTTTTCCTACAAGCCTACAACCTGAAGTCCTCCATAACGCCGCACGACCTTCTCTACCCTCACCTACTGTGTCCTCACCCATTCCCTGTAGACCAGGGGTCTCAAACACGCGGCCCGCGGGCCGCATGCGGCCCTTCAGGTGGCTTCTTGCGGCCCGCAGGCCCGTGGACCTGGTAAAGATGGCGACCGGTGCAGGGGCCGCAGCTGCCAGTTATTTATTTCAGCCTACAGTTTTGTCTTTGCCGCGCACAGTGAAGTTCTCACTGCAGAACGCAATAACAGCCGCCTGCCAATCAGAGGCAAGCACCTGCTGCATATGACCTCAGATGATTGCCTGTGATTGGCCTGTGGCTGTTGTGCAGTGAGAACTGCTTTGCACGCGCCGGCCGAAAGTTCAGCGATGACAGCAGCTGTGATCATTACCGGGTCCACGTGCCTGCGTGCCGCTGACAGCAGGTGAGAAGAATGTTTTCGTGTGTGTGTGGGGTTCTGTGTTGCTGGCTGAGGCTGCAGTGTGTGTGTGGCATGCCGTGTGTGTGTGTTTCTGTTGCTGGCTGAGGCTGCACTGTGTGTGTGTGTGTGTGTGTGTGTGTGTGTGTGTGGTAGCTGAGGCTTCACCGAGTCCACGTGCCTGCATGCCGCTGACAACAGGTGAGAAGAATGTTTTCGTGTGTGTGTTTCTGTTGCTGGCTGAGGCTGCAGTTTGTGTGTGTGTGTGTGTGTATGTGTATGTGTATGTGTATGTGTATGTGTATGTGTATGTATATGTATATGTATATGTATATGTATATGTATATGTATATGTATATGTGTGTGTGTGTGTGTGTGTGTGTATGTGTATGTGTATGTGTATGTGTATGTATATGTATATGTATATGTATATGTATATGTATATGTATATGTATATGTGTATGTGTGTGTGTGTGTGTGTGTGTGTGTGTGTGTGTGTGTGTGTATGTATGTATGTATGTATGTATGTATGTATGTATATGTGTGTGTATGTATGTATGTATGTATGTATGTGTGTGTGTGTGTGTGTGTGTGTGTGTGTGTGTGTGTGTGTGTGTGTGTGTGTGTGTGTGTGTGTGTGTGTGTGTGTGTGTATGTATGTGTGTGTGTGTGTGTGTGTGTGTGTGTGTGTGTGTGTGTGTGTGTGTGTGTGCTGAGGCTGCACAGGGTGGGGGTGTGTGTGTGAGCTGAGGCTGCACAGGGTGGGTGTGTGTGTGTGTGTGTGTGTGTGTGTGAGCTGAGGCTGCACAGGGTGGGGGGGGGGTGTGTGTGTGTGTGTGTGAGCTGAGGCTGCACAGGGTGGGGGGTGTGTGTGTGTGTGAGCTGAGGCTGCACAGGGTGGGGGGGGGTGTGTGTGTGAGCTGAGGCTGCACAGGGTGGGGGGGGGTGTGTGTGTGAGCTGAGGCTGCACAGGGTGGGGGGGGGGTGTGTGTGTGTGAGCTGAGGCTGCACAGGGTGGGGGGGGTGTGTGTGTGTGTGAGCTGAGGCTGCACAGGGTGGGGGGGGGGGGGTGTGTGAGCTGAGGCTGCACAGGGTGGGGGGGGGGGTGTGTGAGCTGAGGCTGCACAGGGTGGGGGTGTGTGTGTGTGTGTGTGAGCTGAGGCTGCACAGGGTGGGGGGGGATGTGTGTGTGTGTGAGCTGAGGCTGCACAGGGTGGGGGGGGGTGTGTGTGTGTGTGTGAGCTGAGGCTGCACAGGGTGGGGGGGGGTGTGTGTGTGAGCTGAGGCTGCACAGGGTGGGGGGGTGTGTGTGTGTGTGTGAGCTGAGGCTGCACAGGGTGGGGGGGTGTGTGTGTGTGAGCTGAGGCTGCACAGGGTGGGGGGGGGGTGTGTGTGAGCTGAGGCTGCACAGGGTGGGGGGGGGTGTGTGTGTGTGTGTGTGAGCTGAGGCTGCACAGGGTGGGGGGGTGTGTGTGTGTGAGCTGAGGCTGCACAGGGTGGGGTGTGTGTGTGAGCTGAGGCTGGGGCACATTGCTACAAGGGGACAAGGATGCGCACATTTTTACAGAATGGGAAACAAGATGGGGCACATTACTACAAGATGTTGGCCAAAATTACTATGCGGTGGTTATTGTAAAACTGTATTACTTATAAAAAGGTGAGAAAATGTAAAAAGAAGGGAATTTTGTTTACTTACCGTAAATTCCTTTTCTTCTAGCTCTAATTGGGAGACCCAGACAATTGGGTGTACAGGCTATGCCTCCGGAGGCCGCACAAAGTATTACACTTAAAAGTGTTAAGCCCCTCCCCTTCTGCCTACACACCCCCCGTGCTCCCACGGGCTCCTCAGTTTTGGTGCAAAAGCAAGAAGGAGGAAAGAAGGGAATTTTGTTACTTACCGTAAATTCCTTTTCTTCTAGCTCCTATTGGGAGACCCAGACGATTGGGTGTATAGCACTGCCTCCGGAGGCCACACAAAGCAATTACACTAAAAAGTGTAAGGCCCCTCCCCTTCTGGCTATACACCCCCAGTGGGATCACTGGCTCACCAGTTTTAGTGCAAAAGCAAGAAGGAGGAAAGCCAATAACTGGTTTAAACAAGTTCACTCCGAAGTAACGTCGGAGAACTGAAAACCATTCAACATGAACAACATGTGTACCCGAAAAACAACCAAAAATCCCGAAGGACAACAGGGCGGGTGCTGGGTCTCCCAATAGGAGCTAGAAGAAAAGGAATTTACGGTAAGTAACAAAATTCCCTTCTTCTTCGGCGCTCCATTGGGAGACCCAGACGATTGGGACGTCCAAAAGCTGTCCCTGGGTGGGTAAAGAAATACCTCATGTTAGAGCTGCAAAGACAGCCCTCCCCTACGGGGAGGCAACTGCCGCCTGCAGGACCCTTCTACCTAGGCTGGCGTCCGCCGAAGCATAGGTATGCACCTGATAATGTTTGGTGAAAGTGTGCAGACTCGACCAGGTAGCTGCCTGGCACACCTGTTGAGCCGTAGCCTGGTGTCGTAATGCCCAGGACGCACCCACGGCTCTGGTAGAATGGGCCTTCAGCCCTGATGGAACCGGAAGCCCAGCAGAACGGTAGGCTTCAAGAATTGGTTCTTTGATCCATCGAGCCAGGGTGGCTTTGGAAGCCTGCGACCCTTTGCGCTTACCAGCGACAAGGACAAAGAGTGCATCCGAGCGGCGCAGGGGCGCCGTGCGGTAAATGTAGATTCTGAGTGCTCTCACCAGATCCAACAAATGTAAATCCTTTTCATACCGATGAACTGCATGCGGATAAAAGGAAGGCAAGGAGATATCCTGATTAAGATGAAAAGAGGATACCACCTTAGGGAGAAACTCCTGAATGGGGCGCAGCACTACCTTGTCCTGGTGGAACACCAGGAAAGGAGCCTTGGATGACAGCGCTGCTAGTTCGGACACTCTCCGAAGAGACGTGACCGCTACCAGAAAGGCCACTTTCTGTGAGAGTCGAGAAAGTGACACATCCCTCAGAGGCTCGAAGGGCGGCTTCTGGAGAGCAACAAGGACCTTGTTTAGATCCCACGGATCTAACGGCCGCCTGTACGGAGGTACGATATGACAAACCCCCTGCAGGAACGTGCGCACCTGAGAAAGTCGTGCTAGACGCTTCTGAAAAAACACGGATAGTGCCGAGACTTGCCCTTTAAGGGAGCCGAGCGACAAGCCCTTTTCCAACACAGATTGCAGGAAGGAAAGAAAGACAGGTAACGCGAATGGCCAGGGAGATACTCCTTGTGCAGAGCACCAGGATAAGAAAATCTTCCACGTACTGTGGTAGATCTTAGCAGAAGTGGACTTCCTAGCCTGTCTCATGGTGGCCACGACCCCTTGGGATAATCCTGAAGACGCTAGGATCCAGGACTCAATGGCCACACAGTCAGGTTCAGGGCCGCAGAATTCCGATGGAAAAACGGCCCTTGGGACAGTAAGTCTGGACGGTCTGGTAGTGCCCACGGTTGGCCGACCGTGAGATGCCACAGATCCGGGTACCACGACCTCCTCGGCCAGTCTGGGGCGACGAGTATGACGCGGCCGCAATCGGATCTGATCTTGCGTAACACTCTGGGCAAGAGTGCCAGAGGTGGGAACACATAAGGGAGCCGGAACTGCGACCAATCTTGCACTAAGGCGTCCGCCGCCAGAGCTCTTTGATCGCGAGACCGCGCTATGAAGGTCGGGACCTTGTTGTTGTGCCGAGACGCCATTAGGTCGACGTCCGGCACCCCCCAGCGGCGGCAGATTTCCTGAAACACGTCCGGATGAAGGGACCATTCCCCTGCGTCCATGCCCTGGCGACTGAGGAAGTCTGCTTCCCAGTTTTCTACGCCCGGGATGTGAACTGCTGATATGGTGGATGCTCTTTCCTCTACCCACATCAGAATCCGCCTGACTTCCTGGAAGGCTTGCCGACTGCGTGTCCCTCCTTGGTGGTTGATGTATGCCACCGCTGTGGAGTTGTCCGACTGAATTCGGATCTGTTTTCCTTCCAGCCACTGCTGGAAGGCTAATAGGGCAAGATACACTGCCCTGATCTCCAGAACATTGATCTGAAGGGTGGATTCCTGCTGAGTCCACGTCCCTTGAGCCCTGTGGTGGAGAAAAACTGCTCCCCACCCTGACAGACTCGCGTCTGTCGTGACCACTGCCCAGGATGGGGGCAGGAATGATCTTTCCTGCGATAATGAGGTGGGAAGAAGCCACCATAGCAGAGAATCCTTGGCCGTCTGAGAAAGGGAGACTTTCCTGTCTAGGGAAGTTGTCTTCCCGTCCCATTGGCGGAGAATGTCCCATTGAAGTGGACGCAGATGAAACTGCGCGAACGGGACTGCCTCCATTGCTGCCACCATCTTCCCTAGGAAGTGCATGAGGCGCCTTAAGGGGTGCGACTGACCCTGAAGGAGAGACTGCACCCCTGTCTGTAGAGACCGCTGCTTGTCCAGCGGAAGCTTCACTATCGCTGAGAGAGTATGAAACTCCATGCCAAGATACGTTAGTGATTGAGTCGGTGCCAGGTTTGACTTTGAAAAGTTGATGATCCACCCGAAAGTCTGGAGAGTCTCCAGTGCAACGTTCAGGCTGAGTTGGCATGCCTCCTGAGAGGGTGCTTTGACAAGTAGATCGTCCAAGTAAGGGATCACCGAGTGTCCCTGAGAATGCAAGACTGCTACCACTGCCGCCATGACCTTGGTGAAAACCCGTGGGGCTGTCGCCAGACCAAATGGCAGAGCTACGAACTGGAGATGGTCGTCTCCTATCACGAAACGTAGAAAACGTTGGTGCTCTGTAGCAATCGGCACGTGGAGATAAGCATCTTTGATGTCTATTGATGCAAGGAAATCTCCTTGAGACATTGAGGCAATGACCGAGCGGAGGGATTCCATCCGGAACCGCCTGGCGTTCACATGCTTGTTGAGCAGCTTTAGGTCCAGAACAGGACGGAACGAGCCGTCCTTTTTTGGAACCACGAAGAGATTGGAGTAAAAACCTTGCCCTTGTTCCTGCAGAGGAACAGGGATCACCACTCCTTCTGCTCTTAGTGAGCACACCGCCTGCAGAAGGGCATTTGCTCGGTCGGGATGTGGGGAGGTTCTGAAGAACCGAGGCGGAGGATGAGAACTGAATTCTATCCTGTACCCGTGAGACAAAATGTCTGCTACCCACCGGTCTTTGACCTGTGGCAGCCAAATGTCGCAAAAGCGGGAGAGCCTGCCACCGACCGAGGATGCGGAGGGATGAGGCCGAAAGTCATGAGGCAGCCGCCTTGGAAGCGGTTCCTCCGGTTGTTTTCTTGGGGCGTGAATGAGCCCGCCAGGAATCTGAGCTCCTTTGCTCCTTCTGAGTCCCTTTGGACGAGGAGAATTGAGTCTTGCTGGAGCCTCGAAAGGACCGAAACCTCGACTGCCACTTCCTCTGTTGAGGCTTGCTCGATCTGGGCTGGGGTAAGGAGGAGTCCTTACCCTTGGACTGTTTAATGATCTCAGCCAATTGCTCACCAAACAGTCTGTCTCCAGATAGTGGCAAGCTGGTTAAACATTTCTTGGAAGCAGAATCTGCTTTCCATTCCTTTAACCACAAGGCTCTGCGCAAAACCACAGAGTTGGCAGACGCCATTGAGGTACGGCTCGTAGAGTCCAGGACAGCGTTGATAGCGTAAGTCGCAAACGCAGACATTTGCGAGGTTAGGGACGCTACTCGCGGCACTGCTGGACGTATGATAGAGTCCACTTGTGCCAGGCCAGCTGAAATAGCTTGGAGTGCCCACACGGCCGCAAAGGCTGGAGCAAACGACGCGCCGATAGCTTCATAGACAGACTTTAACCAAAGGTCCATCTGTCTGTCATTGGCATCTTTAAGTGAAGCCCCATCTTCCACTGCAACTATGGATCTAGCCGCAAGCCTGGAGATTGGGGGGTCCACCTTTGGACACTGGGTCCAGCGTTTGACCACGTCAGGGGGAAAGGGATAACGTGTATCCTTAAGACGTTTGGAGAAACGCTTATCTGGATAAGCATGATGTTTCTGGACTGATTCTCTGAAGTCAGAGTGGTCCAGAAAAGTACTCAATTTACGCTTAGGATACCGGAACTGGAACTTCTCCTGCTGTGCAGCTGCCTCCTCTGCTGAAGGGGCTGGGGGAGAAATATCCAACAGTCTATTGATGGCCGCTATAAGGTCATTTACCATAGCGTCACCATCAGGGGTATCTAGATTGAGAGCGGTGTCAGGAGTAGATTCCTGATCACCCACCTCTGTCTCCTCATACAGAGCCTCGTCTCGCTGAGACCCTGACCAGTGTGATGACGGCGAGGGTCTTTCCCAGCGAGCCCGCTTAGGCTGCCTGGGACTGTCATCCGAGTCAGAGTCTTCAGCCTGTGATGCCTGGGACCCCCTTGAAGTACGGATTAGTTCCAACTGAGGGGGACCGGGGAGCATAGACACAGCCGTGTCCATGGTCTGAGAAACTGGCCTGGACTGCAAGGTTTCCAGGATTTTTGTCATAGTCACAGACATCTTATCAGCAAAAACTGCAAATTCTGTCCCCGTCACCGGGGCAGGGTTCACAGGCGTCTCTGCCTGGGCCACTACTACCATAGACTCTGGCTGACGCAGTGGCACAGGGATGGAACATTGCACACAATGGGGGTCAGTGGAACCTGCCGGTAGATTAGCCCCACATGCGGCACAAGCAGTGCATACCGCCTGTGCCTTGGCACCCTTGCGTTTTGCGGATGACATGTTGTTGTCTCCTCAGAGCAATGAGGGTATAAGCCAAGAAGCGACTGTACAGTGCAATATAAATATATATGGTACAGGGAAAAAATGCACCAAATAACACTGTGGCACTAGTGGGGCCAGCACTTATGTGCAGCTTACCGCCCGCATAAACGCGGGTGTGTGGTCGCCAGAATCCCTTGTCTGAGTCCCCCAGAGCCTGTGTCCGTTCTCCAGCCAGACTGCATGCAGGAATGGCTGCCGGCGTCCTGTGGAGAGGGGCGGGCCCTGGGCGTGTTGAGACCAAGAGCGGGAAACTTGCGTCCCCACTGTGCCCAGTGAGAGGGCTGGAGCATGTAAATAAGGCTCCAGCCCTCGGCGCTGCCTATTGCACAGCGTCTCTCCCTTTCCCTGAGTGACAGGGTGGGGGCGGGAACGAACCGTAACTAGGCCGCAAAAGCCGGGGACTAGATTTATGAGCGCTGCCGCCGTAAAAGCGCGGGCAGCGCGAGTCCCCGGCGCACTACAAGTCCCAGCGGCGCCGCCGCTCCCGGAGCGGCCGGCGCGGTAGTTCCCAAGACATAAAATCACTCAGCTAAGCTGTAGTGACTCTAACCCGAGCGCGCAGCGCTAGTGCCCCCGGCGCACTAGCACACCCAGCAAGCCTGGAGTGTGCGTGGCTTGTCTGTGCGGGGACACAGAGTACCTGAACGTTGCAGGGCCTTGTCCCTGACTGTACTCAGCTCCTCCAGCAGGGTCTCTGGGTCTGTGGATGGAGCTCGGCCTCAGGGTTTGGGGGCCGGTAAGATCCCACTTCCACAGAGCCCCTCAGGGGGATGGGGAAGGAAAGCAGCATGTAGGCTCCAGCCTCCGTACCCGCCATGGGTACCTCAACCTTACAAACCGCAAGTGGGGTGAGAAGGGAGCATGCTGGGGGCCCTATCTGGGCCCTCTTTTCTTCCATCCGATAGAGTCAGCAGCTACTGCTGACTAAACAGTGGAGCTATGCGTGGATGTCTGACCTCCTTCGCACAAAGCAGAAAACTGGTGAGCCAGTGATCCCACTGGGGGTGTATAGCCAGAAGGGGAGGGGCCTTACACTTTTTAGTGTAATTGCTTTGTGTGGCCTCCGGAGGCAGTGCTATACACCCAATCGTCTGGGTCTCCCAATGGAGCGCCGAAGAAAAGAATTATAAACTGGTTTAAAGTAACTTCAATCCGAAGGAATATCGGAGAACTGAAACCATTCAACATGAACAACATGTGTACACAAAAAAACGGGCGGGTGCTGGGTCTCCCAATTAGAGCTAGAAGAAAAGGAATTTACGGTAAGTAAACAAAATTCCCTTCTTTGTCGCTCTATTGGGAGACCCAGACAATTGGGACGTCCAAAAGCAGTCCCTGGGTGGGTAAAATAATACCTCGTAAGAGAGCCGTAAAAACGGCCTCTTCCTACAGGTGGGCAACCGCCGCCTGAAGGACTCGTCTACCTAGGCTGGCATCCGCCGAAGCATAGGTATGCACCTGATAGTGCTTCGTGAAAGTGTGCAGGCTCGACCAGGTAGCCGCCTGACACACCTGCTGAGCCGTAGCCTGGTGCCTCAAAGCCCAGGACGCGCCCACGGCTCTGGTAGAATGGGCCTTCAGCCCTGAGGGAACCGGAAGCCCAGCCGAACGGTAAGCTTCGATAATTGGCTCCTTGATCCACCGAGCCAGGGTTGATTTGGAAGCCTGTGACCCTTTACGCTGGCCAGCGACAAGGACAAAGAGTGCATCCGAGCGGCGCAGGGGCGCCGTACGAGAAATGTAGAGTCTGAGTGCTCTCACCAGATCTAACAAGTGCAAATCCTTTTCACATTGGTGAACTGGATGAGGACAAAAAGAGGGTAAGGAGATATCCTGATTGAGATGAAAGGGGGATACCACCTTAGGGAGAAATTCCGGAACCGGACGCAGAACCACCTTGTCCTGGTGAAACACCAGGAAGGGAGCTTTGCATGACAGTGCAGCTAGCTCAGACACTCTGCGAAGTGAAGTGACTGCTACTAGAAAAACCACTTTCTGCGAAAGGCGTGAGAGAGAAACATCCCTCATTGGCTCGAATGGTGGTTTCTGAAGAACCATCAGCACCCTGTTCAGATCCCAGGGTTCTAACGGCCGCTTGTAAGGAGGAACGATGTGACGAACCCCCTGCAGGAACGTGCGTACCTGTGGAAGTCTGGCTAGGCGCTTCTGGAAACAACACAGAGAGCGCTGAGACTTGTCCCTTAAGGGAGCCTAGTGACAAACCCTTTTCCAGTCCAGATTGAAGGAAGGACAGAAAAGTGGGCAAGGCCAAAGGCCAGGGAGAAAAACCCCCAGCAGAGCATCATGACAGGAAAATTTTCCACGTCCTGTGGTAGATCTTGGCGGACGTTGGTTTCCTAACCTGTCTCATAGTGGCAATGACCTCTTGAGATAATCCTGAAGACGCTAAGATCCAGGACTCAATGGCCACAGTGTCAGGTTGAGGGCCGCAGAATTCAAATGGAAAAACGGCCCTTGAGACAGCAAGTCTGGTCGGTCTGGTAGTGCCCACGTTTGGCCGACCGTGAGATGCCACAGATCCGGGTACCACGACCTCCTCGGCCAGTCTGGAGTGACGAGGATGGCGCGGCGGCAGTCGGCCCTGATCGTGCGTAACACTCTGGGCAACAGTGCCAGCGGAGGAAACACATAAGAGAGTTGAAACTGCGACCAATCCCGAACTAAGGCGTCTGCCGCCAGAGCTCTGTGATCGTGAGATCGTGCCATGAATGCCGTGACCTTGTTGTTGTGCCGGGACGCCATTAGGTCGACTTCCGGCCTCCCCCAGCGGCAACAGATCTCCTGAAACACGTCTGGGTGAAGGGACCATTCCCCTGCGTCCATGCCCTGGAGACTGAGAAAGTCTGCTTCCCAGTTTTCGACGCCCGGGATGTGAACTGCGGAGATGGTGGAGGCCGTGGCTTCCACCCACATCAAAATCCGCCGGACTTCCTGGAAGGCTTGCCGACTGCGTGTTCCGCCTTGGTGGTTGATGTAAGCCACCACTGTGGAGTTGTCCGACTGAATTCGGATCTGCTTGCCTTCCAGCCACTGCTGGAACACTTTTAGGGCAAGATACACTGCCCTGATCTCCAGAACATTGATCTGAAGCGAGGACTCTTGCTGAGTCCACGTACCCTGAGCCCTGTGGTGGAGAAAAACCGCTCCCCACCCTGACAGACTCGCGTCCGTCGTGACCACCTCCCAGGATGGGGGTAGGAAGGATTTCCCATGCGATAAAGAAGTGGGAAGAAAGCCACCCCCGAAGGGAAGCTTTGGTTAGGATGTCCCAATGAAGAGGACGCAGGTGAAACTGCGCGAAAGGGACTGCCTCCATTGCTGCCACCATCTTCCCCAGGAAGTGCATGAGGCCCCTCAAGGTGTGTGCCTGACCTTGAAGGAGAGATTGCACCCCTTTCTGTAGTGAACGCTGCTTGATCAGCGGAAGCTTCACTATCGCTGATAGGGTATGAAACTCCATGCCAAGATATGTCAGCGATTGGGCTGGTGTCAGATTTGACTTTGGAAAATTGATGATCCACCCGAAACTCTGGAGAGCCTCCAGAGAAGCGTCGGGGCTGTGTTGGCATGCCTCTTGAGAGGGTGCCTTGATCAGCAGATCGTCCAAGTAAGGGATCACCGAGTGACCCTGAGAGTGGAGGACCGCTACTACGGGAGCCCTAACCTTGGTGAAAACCCGTGGGGCTGTAGCCAGGCCGAACTGCAGTGCCACGAACTGCAGGTGTTCGTCTCCTATGGTGAAGCGCAAGAAGCGTTGGTGCTCTGGAGCAACCGGTACGTGGAGATAAGCATCTTCGATATCGATTGATGCAAGGAAATCTCCTGGGGACATTGAGGCGATGACGGAGCGGAGGGATTCCATCCGGAACCACCTGGTCTTTACGTGTTTGTTGAGCAGTTACGGGTCCAGGACAGGACGGAAAGACCCGTCCTTCTTTGTAACCACAAACAGGTTGGTGGAAAAAACCTTGACCCTGTTGCTGAAGAGGAACAGGGACCACCACTCCTTCTGCCCTCAGAGTGCCCAGCGCCTGCAGAAGAGCCTTGGCTCGCTCGGGAGGCGGGGATGACCTGAAGAATCGAGTCAGGGGACGAGAGGCGAACTCTAACTTGTAACCGTGAGACAGAATGTCTCTCGCCCAACGGTCTTTTACCCTTGGCAGCCAGGTGTCGCAAAAGCGGGAGAGCCTGCCACCGACCGAGGATGCGGATTGAGGAGACCGAAAGCCATGAAGAAGCCGCTTTGGTAGCGGCACCTCCGGTGGTCTTTCAGGACGTGACTTAGACCGCCATGAATCGGAGTGCCCTTGATCTTTCTGAGGCCTTTTGGACGAGGAGAATTGGGACCTGCCCGCGCCCCGAAAGGACCGAAACCTCGACTGCCCCTTCCTCTGTTAGGGTATGTTCGGTTTGGGCTGGGGTAAGGATGTATCCTTTCCCTTGGATTGTTTGACGATTTCATCCAAACGTTCGCCAAACAATCGGTCGCCAGAAATTGGCAAACTGGTTAAGCGCTTTTTTGGAAGCAGAATCTGCCTTCCATTTCCGTAGTCACAAGGCCCTGTGGAGTACCACCGAATTGGCGCATGCAACCGCCGTACGGCTCGCAGAGACCAGGACAGCATTAATAGCGTAAGACGCAAATGCCGACGTCTGTGTGGCTGCGTCAATTTGCGCTTGACCTGCTGATAGCTTGTAGCACCCATACGGCTGCAAATGCTGGGGCAAAAGAAGCGCCGATAGCTTCATAGCTGGATTTCAACCAGAGCTCCATCTGCCTGTGAGTGGCATCTTTGAGTGAAGCCCCATCTTCCACTGCAAGTATGGATCTAGCCGCCAGGCTAGGATCCACCTTGGGACACTGAGTCCAACCTTTGACCACGTCAGGGGAACAGGATAACGTGTATCCTTAAGGCGCTTAGAAAAAAAACGCTTATCAGGACAGGCACGGTGATTCTGGACTGCCTCTCTGAAATCAGAGTGGTCCAGAAACATACTCGGTGTACGCTTGGGAAACCTGAAACGGAATTTCTCCTGTGAGAAGCTGACTCCTCCACTGGAGGAACTGAGGGAGAAATATCCAGCATTTGATTGATGGACGCAATAAGATCGTTCAATATGGCGTCCCCGTCAGGCGTATCAAGATTGAGAGCGGCCTCAGGATCAGAATCCTGATCAACTGTCTCCGCTTCATCAACCAGAGGTTCCCCCGCTGAGACCCTGACCAATATGAAGATGTCCAGGGGATTTCCCAGCGAGCTCGCTTAGTCGGTCAGGGGCTGGGGTCTGTATCAGAGACCTCACTCTGGGATCTATGAGACACCCCGGGGGGACCTTGCTGGTCCAACTGAGGGGGGCCAGGGAGCAATGATTCAACAGTGCCCCTGTGCTGAGATACCGGTCTGGATTGCTCAGTGGATCCTGCCGGTAGCGGGGTCGTACATGCGGCGCAGGCAGCATAGTAAGCCTGTGTTTGGCACTCCTGCCTTTTATGGGCGCCATGCTGTTGTCTTCCCTGAGCAACACAATATATATATCCAGAATCAACTGTGCACCATAAAGTGTAAAGTATATCTTATAAACATATAATTTAAAATTACACTCCTGCAGAAATGTGGCTAGCACCACAGATGCTGCATACCCCCCGCTTAAAGCGGTTGTGAGGCCACCAGGGTCCCTGCCTGGGTCTGTCAGAATTTGTCCCCCTCTGCAGCGTTCAAGGAGCTGACAGGAATGTCCTGAGGAGAGGTGGGAGCCGTGGGCGTGACCCAGAAAGTGCGGGAGCTGGTGCCTGCACTGTGCAAAGTGAGGGGAGTGGAGTATGCAAAGCATGCTCCAGCCCTCAGTGCTGCTCGTCCTGTGCAGCGTCCCGCCCTTCCCCTGCTTGTCAGGGCTGTGGGCGGGAGGAAGAAAGACTAGGCCGCAAAAAGCCGGGGACTCGAGTAATAAACGCGGCCGCCGTAAAAGCGCGGCCACGTGGAAGTCCCCGGCGCACTACAAGTCCCAGCCGCGCCTCAGTGTTAAACATGGCGGCGGCAGTCAGCGTGGTAGTCTCCCTACATAAACACACTCAGCGATGCTGAGTGTGTAATGGCACATTAACCCGGTCAGCGCCGCGGTCCCCGGTGCACTAGCACACCCAGCAATGCTGGAGTGTTGCTGTGCTCGGTCCCCACGGGGACACAGAGTATCTCCAAGTAGCAGGGCCATGTCCCTGAACGATACCCGGCTCCTATCCATCAGGCTCCCAGGAGTTGTGGATGAAGCCCGGTCTCAGTGCCTGGAGACCGATAGGATCCCACTTCCACCAGAGCCCTGAGGGGGATGGGGAAGGAAAACAGCATGTGGGCTCCAGCCTCTGTACCCGCAATGGATACCTCAACCTTACAACACCGCCGACAAGAGTGGGGTGAGAAGGGAGCATGCTGGGGGCCCTATATGGGCCCACTTTTCTTCCATCCGACATGGTCAGCAGCTGCTGCTGACCAATATGTGGAGCTGTGCGTGCGTGTCTGACCTCCTTCGCACAAAGCAAAAAACTGAGGAGCCCGTGGGAGCACGGGGGGTGTATAGGCAGAAGGGGAGGGGCTTAACACTTTTAAGTGTAATACTTTGTGCGGCCTCCGGAGGCATAGCCTATACACCCAATTGTCTGGGTCTCCCAATAGAGCGACAAAGAAAAAGTGTGTATGTATGTAGAGAGATTATATATACACACACACACACACACACACACACACACACACACACACACACACTTGTTATAATGGACAAATGAAAAATGTTCAAAAACAGTGATTCAAGGGTGTATAGAAAGAAAGAAGGGAATTTTGTTTACTTACCGTAAATTCCTTTTCTTCTAGCTCCAATTGGGAGACCCAGACAATTGGGTGTATAGCTATTGCCTCCGGAGGCCACACAAAGTATTACACTTAAAAGTGTAAGGCCCCTCCCCTTCTGGCTATACACCCCCAGTGGGATCACTGGCTCACCAGTTTTAGTGCCAAAGCAAGAAGGAGGAAAGCCAATAACTGGTTTAAAGACCAATTCAATCCGAGGAAACATCGGAGAACTGAACCATACCACATGAACAACATGTGTACCCGAAAAAAACAGAAAAACCCCGAGAAAACAGGGCGGGTGCTGGGTCTCCCAATTGGAGCTAGAAGAAAAGGAATTTACGGTAAGTAAACAAAATTCCCTTCTTTTTCGCTCCTAATTGGGAGACCCAGACAATTGGGACGTCCAAAAGCAGTCCCTGGGTGGGTAAAAGAATACCTCGTGATAGGGCCGTCAAACAGCCCTTTCCTACAGGTGGGCAATCGCCGCCTGAAGGACTTATCTACCTAGGCTGGCGTCTGCCGAAGCGTAGGTATGCACCTGAAAATGCTTGGTAAAAGTATGCAGACTCAATCAGGTAGGTGCCTGACACACCTGCTGAGCCGTAGCCTGGTGCCGTAATGCCCAGGATGCACCCACGGCTCTGGTAGAATGGGCCTTCAGCCTTGAGAGAACCAGAAGCCCAGTAGAACTGTAGGTTTCAAGAATTGGTTCCTCGATCCCCCGAGCCAGGGTGGATTCAGAAGCTTGCGACTGTTTACGCCGACCAGCGACAAGGACAAAGAGTGCATCCGGGTGGCGCAGGAGCGCCATGCGGGAAGTAGAACCTGAGTGCTCTCACCAGAACCAACAGATGCAAATCCTTCTGAAATTGATGGACTGGACGAGGACACAAAGAAGGTGAGGTGATATCCTGATTGATATGAAAGTGGGATACCACCTTAGGGAGAAATTCCGGAATCGGACGCAGAACTACCCTGTCCTGGTGAAGGACCAGGAAGGGAGATTTGTATGAGAGCGTTGCTAGCTCGGAAACTCTCCTAAGAGACGAGACCGTTACTAGAAGGCCACTTCCCGAGAAAAGCGGGAAGGGAGACCTCTTTCAAAGGCTCGAAAGGCGGCATCTGGAGAGCAATTAGAACCTTGTTCAGATCCCAGGGCTCTAACGGCCGCTTGTACGGAGTGCTGAGACGACAACTCCCCGTAGGAACGTGCGTACCTGAGGAAGTCGTTTCTGAAAAAATACAGATAGCGCTGAGACTTGTCCCTAAAGGGAACTGAGCGACAACCCTTTTTCCAACCTAGATTGCAGGAAGGAAGGAAACATAGACGATGCAACCGGCCAGGGAGAAACACCCTGCGCCGAGCACCGAGATAAGAATATCTTCCACGTCCTGTGGTCAATCTTGGCGGACGTTGGTATGCTAGCCTGTCTCATGGTGGCAACCACGTCCTGAGGTAATCCTGACGACACTAGGTTCCAGGACTCAATGCCACACCATCAGGTTGAGGGCCGTAGAATTCAAATGGAAGAATGGCCCTTGAGACAGCCAGTCTGATTGGTCTGGTAGTGCCCCCGGTTAGCCTACCGTGAGGCACCACAGAACCGGGAACCACAACATCCTCGGCCAATCTGTAGCGACGAGGATGGCGCGGCCGCAGTCGGTCCTGATCTAGCGCAGCACTCTGGGCAACAATGCCAGAGGTGGCACATAAGGTAGCTGGAACTGCGACCAATGCTGAACTAAGGCGTCTGCCGCCAGAGCTCGATGATTGTGAAACCGTGCCATGAAGCTGGCACATTGTTGTTGTGCCGTGACGCCATTAGATCGACGTCCGGCCTCTGTCAGCGGCGCCAGATCTCCCGAAACCCGTCCGGGTGAAGAGACCATACCCTTTCGGCCACACCCCGGCGACTTAGGAAGTCAGCTTCCTAGTTTTCCACGCCTGGGATGTGAACTGTGGATATGGTGGATGCCGTGTCTTCCACCCACATCAGAACCTGCCGGACTTCCTGGAAGGCTTGCCGGTTGCGCGTTCTTCCTTGGTGGTTGATGTATGCCACCGCTGTGGAGTTGTCCGACTGAAGTCGGATCTGCTTGCTGTCCAGCTGCTGTTGGAAGGTTTGTAGGGCAAGATACACTGCTCTGTGTTCAAGAACATTGATCTGAAGGGTGGACTCTTGCTGAGTCCACGTACCCTGAGCGCTGTGGTAGAGAAAAACTGCTCCCCACCCTGATAGACTCGCGTCTGTCGTAACTATCGCCCAGGATGGGGATAGGAAGGACCTTCTTTTTGACCATGAGGTGGGAAGAAGCCACCACCGTAGAGATTCCTTGGCCGCCTGAGAAAGAAAGACGACTCTGTTGAGGGAGGTCGACTCCCCGTCCCATTGGCGGAGAATGTCACATTGTAGTGGACGCAGATGAAACTGCGCGAAAAGAACTGCCTCCATTGCTACCATCTTACGTAGGAAGTGCATGAGGCGTCTCAATGTGTGCGACTGGTTCTTAAAGAAGAGATTGCAGCCCGTAGTGAATGCTGTTTGTCTAGCGGAAGCTTCACTATCGCTGAGAGAGTATGAAACTCCATGCCTAGATATGTTAGCGATAGGGTCGGGGTCGGATCTGACTTCAAAAAGTTGATGATCCACCCAAAACTCTAGAGAGTCTCCAGCGCAACGTTCGGGCAGTGTCGGCATGTTTCCTAAGAGAGTGCCTTGACAAGTAGATCGTCTAAATATGGGATCACAGAGTGACCCTGAGAGTGCAGGACTGTGACTACTGCTGCCCTGACCTTGGCGAAGACCAGTGGGACTGTCGCTAGCCGGAAGGTAGAGCTACGAACAGAAGGTGTTCGTCTCCTATAACGAAGCGTAGAAACGCTAGTGCTCTGGATCAATCGGCACGTGTGGATAAGCATCCTTGATGCCTAATGATGCTAGGAAATCTCCTTGGGACATTGAGGCGATGACATGGCGGAGGGATTCCATCCGGAACCGCCTGGTGTCCACGAGCTTGCTGAGCAGTTTTAGATCCAGAACGGGACGGAACGGCCCGTTCTTATAGGCACCGCAAATAATTTGGGGTAAAAACCGTGACCTTGTTCCTGAAGAGGAACGGGGGTCATCACTCTTTCTGCCTATAGAGTGCACCCTGTTTGCAGAAGAGCAGCGGCTCGGCCGGGAGGTGGAGAAGTTCTGAAGAATCGAGTTGGAGGACGAGAAGTGAGCTCTATCCTGTACCCGTGAGACAGAATGTCTCACACCCAACGGTCATTGACCTATGGCAGCTAAATATCGCCAAGGCGGGTGAGCCTGCTACCGACCGAGGATGCGGAGAGAGGAGGCCGCAAGTCATGAGGAAGCCGCCTTGGAAGCGGGTTTTCAGACTGTCTCTTTTTTGGGCGTGACTGAGCCCGCCAAGAATCTGAGCTCCTCTGATCCTTTTGAGTCCACATTGGACGAGGAAAAATGGGACCTGCCCGAGCCTCGAAAAGACCGAAACCACGACTGCCTCCTGCTCTGTTGGGGTTTGTTGTGTCCGGGCTGAGGAAAGGATGAATCCTTACCCCTGGACTGTTTAATGGTTACATCCAAACGCTCACCAAACAGTCGGTCAGCAGAAAAAAGGCAACTGGTTAAGCAACCTTTTTTGGAAGCAGAATCTGCCTTCCATTCACTTAACGAGCAGACCAGGCTCTGCTTAAAAACACGGAGCAGCGGAGGCTACTGCCGTACGGTTCGCAGAGTCTAGGGCAACCTGAATCGCGTAAGAAACAAATGCAGACATTTGAGAGGTTAAGGATGCCACCTGCGGCACAGATGTACGTGTAACCGTGTCAATCTGTGTAAGACAAGCTGAAATAGCTTGGAGTGCCCCAAGGGTGAGAATGCTGGGGCCAACGGTGCGCCGACAGTCTCATAGATGGATTTAGACCAGAGATCCATCTGTCTGTCAGTGGCATCTTTAAGTGCAGCTCCATCTCCCACTGCAACTATGGATCTAGCTACAAGCCTGGAGATTGGAGGATGCCGCTTGGGACACTGGGTCCAGTCCTTGACCACGTCAGGGGGCAGGGATAACGTGTATCCTAAGCCGTTTGGAGAAGCGCATATCTGGATAAGTGTGGTGTTCCTGGACTGCCTCTCTGAAGGCAGAGTGGTCCAGAAAAATACGTGAAGCTGACTCCTCCACTGGAGGAGCTGAGGGAGAAATAACCAACATTCTATTGATGGACGCCATAAGATTATTCACTATGGCGTCACCATTAGGTGTATCCAGATTGAGAGCGGTCTCAGGATCAGAATCCTGAGCCGCTACTTCCGCCTCATTACACAGAGAGTCCTTCTGCTAGGACCCTGATGAAACCGAGGGCCGCTCATAGTGAGCCCGCTTAGGCTGTCTGGGACTGACGTCTGTGCAAAGCCGTGACTCTGGGATGCGTGTGACATTCCCGGAGCTGTTAGTTGTTCACACTGAGGGGGGCCATGGATCAATGATTCAACAGTGCCCATGTTGTGAGAGACATGTCCGGACTGCTAGGCTTCTAGTATCATAGCCATAGTCTCAGAAAATCTGTCAGTAAATACTGCAGACACCGTCCTCATCCTCTGGCCATTAGCAGAGACTCCGGCTGAGTTGGATATAATGGGGGTCTATGTAACCTGCCGGCCGTATAGCCGTACATGCTGTACCGGCTGCATAGAAAAACATGTGGTTCTGCACCTTTGTTTTACACAGAGAATATGCTGATAACTCCTCCGCACAATCCAGGAGGGTATATACAACGTGCGACCAAACAGTGCAATGTATATAGTACAAGCATATCTATAAGTGCACTTCTGCACTAGTGGGGTTAGCACCACAGGTGCTGCTTAACGCCTGTTGCAGCGATTGTGTGACTATCAGAATGCCAGGGTCTTCCACACTTGTCTCTGTATCGTACAGAAACTGACACTAATGGCTGCCGGCGTCCTTGTAGAGAAGGAAGCCGTGGGCGTGCCTGAGAAAGTGCGGGAATCCGGTTTCACAGTGCACACAGTGAGAGGGGTGGAGTATGCAAAACATACTCCAGCTCTCAGCGCTGCTGTGCTATGCAGAGTCACGCCCCTACCCTGACTGTCAGGCCTGTGGGCGGTAACGAAGGGAGACTAGGCCCAGAAGCCGGGGACTCGAGTTAATAAGCGCGGCCGGCATATCAGTGCTGGCCGGCGCGGAAGTCCCCGGCGCACCACAAATCCCAGCGGCGCCTTAAATAAAAATGGCAGCGGCGGTTAGCGCAGTAGTCACCCAATACACTAACACACCCAGCAACGCTGTGGTGTGCGATGGCACTAGTGCGGACAGCGCCGCTGTCCCTGGCGCACTAACACACCCAGCAGTGCTGCCGTGTGTCTGCGCGGTCCCCACAGGGACACAGAGTACCTCCATGTAGCAGGGCCATGTCCCTGAAGATACTCCGCTCCATGTCCAGCAGATACCAGGGGCTGTGGATGGAGCACGGTCTCAGTGCCTGGAGACCGATAGAATCCCACTTCACCCAGAGCCCTGTAAAAAGGGATGGGGAAGGAAGCAGCATGTGGGCTCCAGCCTCCGTACCCGCAATGGGTACCTCAACCTTAACAAACACCTCCGACATGAAGTGGGGTGAGAAGGGAGCATGCTGGGAGCCCTGTATGGGCCCTCTTTTCTTCCATCCGACATAGTCAGCAGCTGCTGCTGACTAAACAGTGGAGCTATGCGTGGATGTGTTGCCTCCTTCGCACAAAGCACAAAACTGGTGAGCCAGTGATCCCACTGGGGGTGTATAGCCAGAAGGGGAGGGGCCTTACACTTTTAAGTGTAATACTTTGTGTGGCCTCCGGAGGCAATAGCTATACACCCAATTGTCTGGGTCTCCCAATTAGGAGCGAAAAAGAAAAATGGTACCACTACCAATGTCACTTTGTCCTGAAAGGAATGCGGCCCCTCAAATTATTTTTTTCCTGTGTGCGGCCCATACACCCAGCCGAGTTTGAGACCCCTGCTGTAGACTGTAGTCTATTTATGCAGTGATAAAACTCTTGAACCTTTTATTACTGCAAAACTGAGCAAATTTGCTGTTCAGGAATTTGGGAAAGCTGGATGGTTATTCCTATTATTAAATACCTATTACACAACAGTTATACATGGGAGATTTGATGCAAGAAGTTCTGCAAACAGCAAAAAAAATACCGTATTTTCCGGTTTGGAAGATGCACTATTTTTCCCCCCCAAAAAGGGAGGAGGGGGGGAGGGAATGTGGGTGCCTCTTACAAACCGCATAAGACATATCGGGAAGACAGTGGTGGTGCAGGGTCGGTGATACTGCGGGCTTTTGAGGTGTGACTGCGAAGGGCGTCATTGATCTTCCGGCGGGCTCAGAGGAGGTGGTATCACGGCACAAGAGTGTCAGTGTGCGGTAGTGGAGGGTCGGCAATACTGGGGGCTCGTGGAGTGTCGTGGCGGAGAGCACAATTGATCTGCCAGCGGACTGCGGGCTCCATTTAATCGCCGCTGGACTTCAAGAAAATATCCGCAGAGGCAGCGCATGCGCAAATAGGACTCCTCAACCATTTTGTTTGAAGTCTATGGCGTCAATCAGCGCACGTGCCGCCTCCGTGTCCATTTTCTTGAAGTCCACTGGCGATTCAAATGAGCCCGCAGTCCGCCAGCAGATCATTGACGCCCGCCGCAGTGACACCCCACGATCCCGCAGTATCACCAACCTTCTGCACACTGACCCTGTTGAGCCGTGACACCTCCTCCTCCAAGCTCGCAGCATCGCCAACCATCCTGAGCGGTGATACCCCCTCCTCCAAGCCCGCAGCATCGCCTACCCTATCTCCCATGACCTTTCTGAGCCGCTCCACCACCGCTGCTCCCCCCTGGTGATAGTTCAGAGGCACTAGGATTATAAGACGGACGCTCATGTTAACAGTAAAAAATTTTCCCTATTTTCCTGCTTCAAATTTGGGGTACGTCTTATACGCCAGTGCGTCTTATAAAATGAAAATACGGTAGTTCATCTAAATAGAATCGATGTAGTAAATTCCTGCAGACTCCATTCAGATGAATAAGACGTGTGACCATACCCTTACGTATGGGGCGTGCTACGTACCAGACAGCAACTTCTCCGTGATATCCATGAGGTCGTTATAGTCGGCGTACGCCATGTAAAATTCACAGGTCGTGAACTCAGGATTGTGAGTCAAGTCGATGCCCTCATTTCTGAACTGTCGGCCCACCTCATAGACCCGGTCGATGCCTCCGACCACCAGCATCTGAATAAAAAGACTCGTTAGCTCCAATGGGGAGTGCGACACCTCGGACGACCATGACCGGACCTGACAAGTACCTTGTGATACAGCTCGGGGGCGATTCTCATGTACAGGTCCATGTCCAGCTCATTGTGATGAGTGATGAACGGTTTGGCCACTGCCCCTCCCGGAATAATATTCATCATTGGAGTCTCGATCTGTCAATATACAAGAACTAGATTTAGATCACTTTGCCGGGAAAACATTGTCTATTTGGATGATAAAGAGTTAATTACTTCGAGGAATCCCAAATCGTCCAAAAATCTGCGGAGGTACGTGATGATTTTGGCCCTGACGATAAACTTCTGCCGCACGTAATCGTTCAGAATGAGGTCGAGATAACGCTGGCGGAATCTGGTCTCCTGGAAAATAAGGGCGGATGAGGACGACGGTGAATGATGACACCAACTCGTAAGATAAGCAATACAGATAACGCCGAATAGCTGGGATTCCTCGGGCCCATCCTCTTCCGGCAATTTCATCCCGATGCTATTTATTACCTCTTTCCCAGTAATATCTGTTTGGAAAGTTAGGTGAGGAGTCTGACTGCAATCACTACTCCTCCTTGGGTTGTGATCCAGCTTTCCTAGACTCCAGAATGGAATATTTGCTTGCAATAACGCATCCAGTATTGCTGCAAAACATGTAGTAATGCTGGACTTGGCAGACTTAGGCGTTTTCCATAGGACTCCATGGTCCTGAGCGTTTCCTCTTGGCATAAGCTAGGCTTATACCCATTTTTCCTCCAATGTGCTTTCCTATATAGGGTATACAGTATATATGATAAATCTATGATTGTGGTAGCGCAGATACCCAACCACCGCTCTGTTCACAGTGATGGCCAATGCATGTAAACTATCACTCCCCCAGACCCATAGTGATGAATGGAGTGGAGGTCATGCATGCACACTATCACTCCCCCAGACCAGACCCATAGTGATGAATGGAGCGGAGGTCATGCATGCACACTATCACTCCCCCAGACCCATAGTGATGAATGGAGTGGAGGTCATGCATGCACACTATCACTCCCCCAGACCCATAGTGATGAATGGAGTGGAGGTCATGCATGCACACTATCACTCCCCCAGAACCATAGTGATGAATGGAGCGGAGGTCATGCATGCACACTATCACTCCCCCAGAACCATAGTGATGAATGGAGCGGAGGTCATGCATGCACACTATCACTCCCCCAGACCCATAGTGATGAATGGAGCGGAGGTCATGCATGCACACTATCACTCCCCCAGACCCATAGTGATGAATGGAGTGGAGGTCATGCATGCACACTATCACTCCCCCAGACCCATAGTGATGAATGGAGTGGAGGTCATGCATGCACACTATCACTCCCCCAGACCCATAGTGATGAATGGAGTGGAGGTCATGCATGCACACTATCACTCCCCCAGACCCATAGTGATGAATGGAGTGGAGGTCATGCATGCACACTATCACTCCCCCAGAACCATAGTGATGAATGGAGTGGAGGTCATGCATGCACACTATCACTCCCCCAGACCCATAGTGATGAATGGAGTGGAGGTCATGCATGCACACTATCACTCCCCCAGACCCATAGTGATGAATGGAGTGGAGGTCATGCATGCACACTATCACTCCCCCCAGACCCATAGTGATGAATGGAGCGGAGGTCATGCATGCACACTATCACTCCCCCAGACCCATAGTGATGAATGGAGCGGAGGTGATGCATGCACACTATCACTCCCCCAGACCCATAGTGATGAATGGAGTGGAGGTCATGCATGCACACTATCACTCCCCCAGACCCATAGTGATGAATGGCATGGAGGTCATGCATGCACAATATACGTAATCGCTAGTAGCTCACAGCTGACATACCGGCCATCATTCTCCGGTTCCTCTTGAGTAGCTGAACTGCCGCCTACATGTAGGGCTCGAATAGGCCAACTAATCAAAAGAAGAACAGTAGACGCCGGCAGGTGGGAGGCAGATCACCGGGCTCCCATCCGGTGGCCGCAGAATACTGACCGGGCCGAATCGCACCTCTAATCCACAGGGATCATAGATTTATCACCAATCTTGAGGATTGGTTATAAATGTTGGTGGGGGCATCCCTTTAATAGTGACCATGTTGGCATGAAAAAAATTGTTTAAAAGAACTGAAGTCCTCAGTGGTTGATCCCTTTTAATGGCTAACTGAAAAGAGGGTAATATTAGCCGCTTTCGAGACTACTCAGGTCTCTTCTTCAGGCTCAATGTTTTAGTTCTTTTAAACAATTTTTTATCTTTACTGGCTAACACGGCACAAAGATATATTTTACGTGTTGACATGAGAATTGGGGTCCTGGTGACAATTAAATTGCCATTTTTGCCAATTGCATTTACTGTATTTTTCGCTTTATAAGACGCACTTTTGTTCCCCCAAATTTTGGGGGAAAGTAGGGGGTGCGTCTTATAATCCGAATATACAGATTATATACTGCAGGGTTCAGGGGAGATGGGGGCCGCTCTGGAGGCTGGTAGAGGCTGGTGAGCTGGTGACGGCTGCAGAGGGAGATCTCCTGCTCCCGCTCATATAATATGCACAGCCGCTGTCCATCACCGTGGTGCTGAAACCGCACCGCGGCGATGGGCAGGGGGAGCGGTGCATATTATATGTGCCTGTGCTCCCCTTTGATGGCACATGCCCCCACCGTGTTATATATGGCCCCCATGCTGCTGCCCACAGTAAAATAAAAAAAACTCTTTACTTACCTCCTCCAGCGTGTCTCCCCGGTCTCCCTCCTGCTGCTGTGATCATGCACACAGAGATGTCACTCTGCTGTGCCGATCACATGACCAGGAACCAGGAAGTGCAGGAGGCCGGAGCTCAACCACATGGAGGGAGACACGAGGGAGGACAGTGCTGGAGAAGGTAAGGAAAGAGTTTATTTTACTAAAAGCAGTAGCATGGGGGCGATATCTAACACAGGGTGATGTGTGCCAGCCACAGGGGGCCGTGTGCCAGCCACAGGGGGCCGTGTGCCAGCCACAGGGGGCCGTGTGCCAGCCACAGGGGGCCGTGTGCCAGCCACAGGGGGCCGTGTGCCAGCCACAGGGGGCCGTGTGCCAGCCACAGGGGGCCGTGTGCCAGCCACAGGGGGCCGTGTGCCAGCCACAGGGGGCCGTGTGCCAGCCACAGGGGGCCGTGTGCCAGCCACAGGGGGCCGTGTGCCAGCCACAGGGGGCCGTGTGCCAGCCACAGGGGGCCGTGTGCCAGCCACAGGGGGCCGTATGCCAGCCACAGGGGGCCGTGTGCCAGCCACAGGGGGCCGTGTGCCAGCCACAGGGGGCCGTGTGCCAGCCACAGGGGGCCGTGTGCCAGGACAAGGGGGCTATATTCAATATAATGAGGCCATATCCAGATTAAGGGGGCTAATTTTAGGATGCGGGGGCTATGAAGGACATATACTCTATATGATTTGTTAGACGGACACTGGCATTATAAGACGGACCCCATTTATTAAAAGAAAAAATTCTCTATTCCTTCACCAAATTTGGGGATGCGTCTTATAATCAGGTGCGTCTTATAATCAGGTGCGTCTTATAATCAGGTGCGTCTTATAAAGCGAAAAATACGGTAATCTGTCAGCAAGTCGGTAAAAATTAGAAAAAAAATGGAAGGATTGGACTTCCTCCCCACCATAACCGAAGGAGAGCATGCACGTCTTCTCTCGAAAACACACCTCACCACTTGCGCATTTGACCACATCCCACCTCCTCCCCAACCTCACCAATATGCTTATTCCAGCCTTAACCCATATTTTCAACCTCTCTCTATCCTCTCTGGAACCTTGCCTTCTGCCTTTAAACACACAACACTAACACCCATCCTAAAGAAACCTTCCCTCGATCCAACCTCTGCTATCAGCTATCGCCCTATATCCCTACTTCAGTTTGCCTCAAAACTCCTGGAACAGCACGTCCATGCTGAACTTTCCTCCCACCTCTCCTCTAACTCTCTCTATGACAATCTACAGTCCGGCTTCCGTCCACATCATTCTACCGAAACTGCCCTGACTAAAATCACAAATGACTTACTGCCAAAGCTAACAGTGACTTCTCCATACTCCTCCTTCTAGACCTGTCCTCAGCCTTTGACACTGTCGACCAGTCCCTGCTATTACAGACCCTCTCTTCCCTTGGTGTCAGAGACCTCGGCCTCTCTTGGATCTCTTCATACCTCTCCAACCGCACTTTTTTAGTGTCTCCCACACACTTTCATCCCGCCCGCTCTCTTTTGGCGTCCCTCAAGGCTCTGTCCTGGGACCCTTAGTTTTTTTCCATATATACATTCGGCCTGGGACGACTCATAAGGTCCCATGGCTTCCAGTACCACCTATTTGCTGATGACACTCAGATCTACCTCTCTGGTCCAGATGTCCCATCTCTGCTGTCCAGAATCCTGGAGTGTTTGCTATATCCTTCTCCTCTCACTTCCTAAAGCTCAAATGTGGCCAAAACTGAACTAATCATCTTTCCTCCATCTCACCAACACACTAAATAACATCACGCTCTCCCCAGTACCCAAAGTTCGCTGCCTCGGAGTGACCTTCGACTCTGCCTTGTCCTTCATACCACACATCCAATCCCTCACCACCTCCTGCCGTCTTCAACTCAAAAATATTTCCAGAATCCGTCCTTTCCTCAATCCTCAAAAATGCTAGTGCATGCCCTCATAATCTCCCGCCTCGACTACTGCAACATCCTCCTCTGTGGCCTCCCTGCTAACACTCTCGCACCTCTCCAGTCCATCCTTAATTCTGCTGCCCGACTGATCTACCTCTCTCTTCAATACCATCCCACTTCTCCCCTCTGTAAATCCCTCCACTGGCTCTTAATCCTCCACCGTATCCAATACAAACTACTAACACTGACCTACAAAGCCGTCCATAATCTGACTCCTCCGTATATCTCTGAACTACTCTCTCGCTACACTCCAAAACGTAATCTCCGGTCCTCCCAAGATCTCAGTTTCTCCTCTTCTCTCATTCGCTCCTCACGCAACCGACTCCAAGACTTCTCCCGAGCATCCCCAGTCTTCCGGAATTGGCTGCCTCAACACGTCAGACTGTTTACTACACTTGCAAACTTCAAAACGGAACCTGAAAACTCATCTGTTCAGAAATGCCCATCATCTCCAATGACCTCACTGCGTCACCACCGCCGGAGCTGCTGCCTCACCACCGCCGGAACTGCCGCATGACCAACACTCCACCTACAGTTTCCTCCCCAATATCCTACAGAATGTAAGCCCGCAAGGGCAGGGCTCTCTTCCCTCTGTACCAGTCTGTCTATAGTAGCTTGTATATGTATTGTGTATGTATCCCCCTCATGTACAGCACCATGGAATCAATGGTTCTCTATAAATAATAATATTATATTATTATTATTATTATTATTATTAATAAATAATATATTTTGATTGTCATAAGACTACCATATTTATTACTTTTTACCTTCAGGCTAGCTCCAGTACATGATGCCATATAAATGTTTCCCTTAATGGGAATCAGTCACCAGATTTTTGCCACCTAATCTGAGAACAGCATAACATAGGGGCAGAGACCCTGATTCCAGTGATGTGTCACTTACTGGGCTGTTTAGTGTACTTTTGATAAAATCACTGTTTAATCAGCAGGGGATTATCATTACAGGACTACTTGGCATGCTGCAGGTAGTTCATGTTATTCATGAGATCTGCAGGAGAGAAAACACTGAGTTTATCAAAATGACAGCAAACAGCTCAGTAAGTGACACATCGCTGGAATCAGGGTCTCTGTCTCTCTCTATATATTATGCTGCTCTCATATTGGGGAGCAAAAATCTGGTGACAGATTCCCTTTAAAAGGTTCTGGGGGTTGTCCACTACTTGGGACTGTTGGATGATCCTGCCTATATTAGGTTTGGCTGCATTTATTCTGTCTATGGGGGCCTTAAAGGGTTTGTCCACTACTCGGACTGTTGGCTGATCCTGCCTATATTGGGTTTGGCTGCATTTATTCCGTCTATGGCAGCCTTAAAGGGTTTGTCCACTACTCGGACTGTTGGCTGATCCTGCCTATATTGGGTTTGGCTGCATTTATTCCGTCTATGGCAGCCTTAAAGGGTTTGTCCACTACTCGGACTGTTGGCTGATCCTGCCTATATTGGGTTTGGCTGCATTTATTCCGTCTATGGCAGCCTTAAAGGGTTTGTCCACTACTCGGACTGTTGGCTGATCCTGCCTATATTGGGTTTGGCTGCATTTATCCTGTCTATAGGGGCCTTAAAGGGGTTGACCGGTACTCAGACAACCTCTTCTCTATCACCATGCTCCCCTTCCTTATAAAGTAACAGCACCATCTTCCGCATGTCAGTTATGTCTGAAGGAGGGGAGAGTGAGGGAACCCGCGGATTGGTTGCAGGGCTCGAGCGAGCTCCCTAGGACCCAGAGGTGAGCAAAGCTGCTGCCATTTCATAAGGGAGAGAACATGGGGAATTAAAAGGGGTTATCCAATTAGTGGACCACCCCTTTAAAGGCCCACATACACAAAATGAATTTAGCCGAAACTGATTTAGGCAGATTCGGCCAACAGTCTTATGTGCATGGGGACCTCCAGACCCCCCGGACAGATGTCGTTAGGGGAGAGATGGATCCGGCCGACCCTTTAGTTTTGCAGGAGATTATCAGAGGCTCTCGGCCGAGTATAAGAAACCAGCAGTGATGGCAATAGGCAAACAATCACTGGCCGACAGCCATCTGATGTGTACGGCGGCCATTACCTTGTCTTTCAGCCCGAAGTGCAGATGGGGTAACATATGAAGACAAGGCGACAGGAGCGTCACTTCCTGGGGGATGATGCTCAGTTCTCCCTTTTTGGTTTTGCCGGGGTTTCCCTTCACTCCGATAATATCTCCACGTCGTAGTTTGTTATTTACTGCAAAGAATTCTTCTTCGGATTTGTAAAACCTAAAATTAGAAGCAAAAGTGGCTACTTTAGGGCCTATAGGTTACACTATAGGTTACCCTGCATTCCTCCAATTATTGCCTTAGGGAACGGCTTACATGTTGTACTAGCAGGGCATCATGCTGCTAGGATCAAGTTCCTTAACCCCTTAACGACCGCGGGCCATAAAATTACGTCCTAGCGGGCATAACGTTACTGCCCGCGGTCTGCCGGCAGCAGCATGCCGCGATCGGCGCACATCTCAGCTGATTTTCACAGCCGAGATGTGTGCCTGCTAGGCACGAGCAGAATCGTTATCTGCTCGTGCCGTTTAACCCCTTATATGGCGCTGTCAATATGTGACAGCGCCATTATAAGCGCGATCGCGGTAAACTTTTACTTACCGCCCGATACCGGAAGTCACATGACGCGATCACGTGACTTCCGATAGCTGTCATGGTAGCACAGGGTCATGTGATGACTCCTGTACTACACCTGACTTGCTTTCACTTTCGCTGTGCCAGCGGCACAGCAAAAGAGAAAGACAGCGTATCTGCTGTTTACAGC
Source organism: Anomaloglossus baeobatrachus (assembly GCF_048569485.1). Classification (NCBI taxonomy): domain Eukaryota; kingdom Metazoa; phylum Chordata; class Amphibia; order Anura; family Aromobatidae; genus Anomaloglossus; species Anomaloglossus baeobatrachus. The sequence goes on along the minus strand of NC_134362.1, from coordinate 192,040,085 downwards.
CTTGTAGCTGTGATCAGCAGATACTGCAGAGCGATCGGATTGCTGATCGCAATAGCCCCCTAGGGGGACTAGTAAAATAATTAAAAAAAAAAAAAAAGTAAAAAAAAAAGTTTTAAAAAATTTAAAAACAACAAAAAAACCTAAAAAGTTCAAATCACTCCCCATTCGCTCCATTGAAAATTAAAGGGTTAAAAAAATAAAAAATACACACATTTGGTATCACCGCGTTCAGAAATGCCCGATCAAAATATATAATCAATTAATCTGATGAGTATACGGCGTAGCGGCAAAAAAATTCCAAACACCAAAACGACGTTTTTTTGTCGCCACAACTTTTGCACAAAATGCAATAAGAGGCGATCAAAACGTAGCATCTGCGCAAAAATGGTACCGTTAAAAACGTCAGCTCGAGACGCAAAAAATAAGCCGTCACTGAGCCATAGATCCCGAAAAATGAGAACGCTACGGGTCACGGAATATGGCGTAAAACGTGCGCCACTTTTTTCGGACAAACTTCCGATTTTTTTTAACCCCTTATATAAAAGTAAACCTAGACATGTTTGGTGTCTACGAACTCGCACTGACCTGAGCCATCACACCCACACATCAGTTTTACCATATAGTGAACACAGTGAATAAAATATCTCAAAAACCATAGTGCTATCGCACTTTTTTTGCAATTTTTCTGCATTTGGAATTTTTTTGCCGTTTTCCAGTACACTATTATGGTAAAACTGATGGTTTCATTTAAAAGTACAGCTCGTTCCGCAAAAAATGAGCCCTCACATGACCATATTGACTGAAAAATAAAAAAGTTACGTCTCAGAAAAAGAATGGCGAAAAAAAAAATGGAAAGCGAAAAATCGGCCGGTCGCGAAGGGGTTAAAGGGGTTTCCCTGCGACCAACGTTCATTTAATCAATAGATCTTGGTATAATAATAAGTTCCACAATTGGATGTGTTTAAAAATAATGTTCCTGCGCGGACATAATCTTACATATGTGTCTCTGCTATGTGCTGTGTAATGGTTGTGTCTGACCGTACAGGGACATGGTCTGATCATACAACATCTCCTGGCAGAAGAGGACACAAAAGAGAATACAGACATTACACCCCAGCAGCCAGCATCGAGGCGTATCTCTGACTGAGCACTCCTTCCCATCAACAGCGACTTTAATTTCCTATTAGCAGGTTCCTGTTTGCCCATAAAATTGTAAGTTTTCAGCCCAAAGTAGAGGCATTAGTAGGATGGTACATCAAAGTGAGATATGCATTGACGCTGGCTGCTGGGCTCACATAAAGCTAACCACATATACTGGGCCGGGAGGAAGTATAAAGACATTACAGCCCAGCAGGCAGCATCAAGGTGTATCTCTGACTGAGCACTCCTTCCCATCAGCTTAAGGCCATTTTAATTTCCAATTAACAGTTTCCTGTTTAGCCATAAATCAGAGGGCTTTCAGCCCAAAGTAGAGGCGACCAGCAAAGTGAGATACGCCTTGGCGCTGGCTACTGGGCTCACTGCCTTTTTAAGCGCTGTCTCAATTTATAAATGTATTTCCTTATCAGTAATGCATGGCCAGATTCCTCTATTCAATGTTTGCCTATTTTAGCATTTCACAGTGCATCTATTTATGTATAAGAATATGTTACATGTTCAGTTTGCACCTGTTCACATCTGTCTGTTAGGAAGTGCCATCCGTTTTTTATCATTTTAGATTACACGGTCATGCCTCCTAACTCAATACCCCTTCTCATCAGTTTAAGGTGATTTTAATCTATCCACAAAATTGAATGTTATTTCAGCCCAGGTACAGACATTTAGGTAGGGAACCAGCATAAAAGATACGCCTTGACGCTGGTTGCTGGGCTGACATGTAACTGTCCTTTTTTATACACTGTCTCAATCCCTTAGCAGTAATGCATGTCCAAATACCTATATTCCATGTTCGCATACCTTATTGTTCAGAGGGCAGCTGTATATTTGTTAAAAGGTCGCAACCACTATATGTAAAACACCAGAAGTCTCTATGATCTATAAAGAGGTTGTCCGGTGAATACAACTTATTACTTATCCAGAAGGTTGATGATAACGTATATGTCGGTGGAGGATTGATCGGCAAAACAAGGCATTTCCCTCCCCTTTAGAATAGAGAATGTTCGCCCACTGCTCCATCCATTCTATTTATTTCCGGCAGCCCCATAGAGAAAGAATGGATCGCCTATGGGTTGTCCAACGTGAAGCTCCCTTTTATGACGGGGATTGAAGGGATAATCCCCATTCTGCCGATCAGTTCGGCTCCCAGGGCTTGCACCCCCACAGATCAATAATTTACCACCCATCACGTGGTTCATACATTCAACAACATTTAGGACTTACCTAGAATTGGCCATAACCTGCAGCTTCATGCCTTCTCCTCGGAGGTCGTAAAAGATCAACTTGGCCCCGGAGATACGTTTGGCATGGATTCTGCCTAAAATAAGGACAAAATTGCAAACGCAGACATTTGTTTAATGGCAAAAAACTTGACTGTTAGAAAAGTTTTGTTGATTTGATCTTTACAGGAAATTCCAGGGGTTTTGTGAACTTTACAATTAGCATTTAAAGATGATTAGAACCGTCACATAAAGGTTGTGTTATTCTATGGAAAATGCCTGTCAATCAATTGGATGACAAATGCTGCGAGGAGACTTACCGGCGACCGTGACTACTTCCTCCAAGTGTTCGCCGACCTGCAGGTCATTGTATTTCTGGATGAAGTCGGTGAGAGACATCTGGACTGAGAACTTGTGTGGATAAGGATCGTCCTTGGTGGCTTTCAGCTGCTGGATGGCCTGGGTTCTGATTTTGTAGTATTGCTGCAAACGAAGGGGGAAAAAAACCCGAAAAATATGAGAAACACAGAATCTTTCCCTATCGAACTACAGAGGCGACAGTTGGAGGCGACAGTTGGAGGCGACAGTTGGAGGCGACAGTTGGAGGCGACAGTTGGAGGCGACAGTTGGAGGCGACAGTTGGAGGCGACAGTTGGAGGCGACAGTTGTATACATTTTTTGTATTTCTGATCAGGAACTTACATTGGGATCCAGACTTTCCTCGTCCACCACTTCGGCTTCCGCTTCCGGCGTCTTCTCATTCTGATCTTTCTGTTTCGCTTCCTTCTCAGCCGCCTTTTTCTCGGCTTTCATTCGCCGTTTCAGCTCACTGTAAAGGTTGACAGAAGGAGAATTAGAGCAAAGTTTTGCAAAAATCTATATAGCCGCAAGATCACGGTGCAACAATAATAAATCAGATCTAAAGCTGCTGCGCGGAGAATGTGTTAGGGAAGTGCTCAAATAGCAATTACACGGTATAAGGTGCAGACTGAGGGCAAGCTGTGGCTGGATCTCATTTATAGGCTAGCCTAAAGGATCTTATTGTCAGGAGCGGCGTGCTTCAGAAGATTGACCGCTCGAGTTGGCGGCATGGCTGAGCTGCTACCATAGACATTTTGCCTCTGCAACATCAGAGCAGCAGCGCAGGGGCACCGGATAGTAAACAGCTTGTGCACACTGGCCCCTTCTGAGACTGCAGAGGTGGCCGGTAACCTAGACAAAGTCATAGAATGAAACAAATCCTTCCAGAAAGGATTATTAATGAAAGCTTAAACTGCAGAATTACTTGAATCAACAGTATCCCACGCACCTCTCCACCGCTCGTGCTGCTTGGTGCAGCTCTCCACCGCTCGTGCTGCTTGGTGCAGCTCTCCACCGCTCGTGCTGCTTGGTGCAGCTCTCCACCGCTCGTGCTGCTTGGTGCAGCTCTCCACCGCTCGTGCTGCTTGGTGCACCTCTCCACCGCTCGTGCTGCTTGGTGCACCTCTCCACCGCTCGTGCTGCTTGGTGCACCTCTCCACCGCTCGTGCTGCTTGGTGCACCTCTCCACCAGCTGCAACCTTGTAAAGAATCCAAAAAATTACAGGACACGGAGAAGCTCCTCTCCGCTTATAAATCTTTATTTGTTCCAGCATACAGAAGGAAGAAGTGCAAAATAAAAAGCAACGTTTCGGCCAACAAAGGGCCTTTTTCAAGCCATATGTAATTTCTATGGCTTGATAAAGGCCCTTTGTCGGCCGAAACGTTGCTTTTTGTTTTGCACTTTTTCCTTCTGTATGCTGGAACAAAAAGATTTATAAATGAAAAGGAGCTTATCGGTGTCTTGGAATTTTTTAGATTCTTCTTAAACTGCAGAATTGCTTGTTTTTACAGGGCCTTTGCAATTTTTTTTCCCAATTTAATAAGATTAGACAACTCCTTGAAGGGAACTGCCATTTAAGCAGTTACTCAACATAGACATTAAATGTAGTGATGTGTGGGCACTACCATGCTTGCTCGGGTGCTCAGTACTCTTTAATACCGTAGCAGGTGGATGCTTGGATGGGAGCAACTCGAGCGTCTGAGTAATGCCCATAAGAGCATTCAACTACTGTTACTGAGTACTGAGCACCCGAGCATGGTAGTGCCCGCTCATCACTAGTTACGAGTACTGAGCACCCGAGCATGGTAGTGCCCGCTCATCACTAGTTACGAGTACTGAGCACCCGAGCATGGTAGTGCCCGCTCATCACTAGTTACGAGTACAGAGCACCCGAGCATGGTAGTGCCCGCTCATCACTAGTTACGAGTACTGAGCACCCGAGCATGGTAGTGCCCGCTCATCACTAGTTACGAGTACAGAGCACCCGAGCATGGTAGTGCCCGCTCATCACTAGTTACGAGTACTGAGCACCCGAGCATGGTAGTGCCCGCTCATCACTAGTTACGAGTACAGAGCACCCGAGCATGGTAGTGCCCGCTCATCACTAGTTACAAGTACAGAGCACCCGAGCATGGTAGTGCCCGCTCATCACTAGTTACAAGTACAGAGCACCCGAGCATGGTAGTGCCCGCTCATCACTAGTTACGAGTACTGAGCAGCTGAGCATGGTAGTGCCCGCTCATCACTAGTTACGAGTACTGAGCACCCGAGCATGGTAGTGCCCGCTCATCACTAGTTACGAGTACTGAGCAGCTGAGCATGGTAGTGCCCGCTCATCACTAGTTACCAGTACTGAGCACCCGAGCATAGTAGTGCCCGCTCATCACTAGTTACCAGTACTGAGCACCCGAGCATGGTAGTGCCCGCTCATCACTAGTTACCAGTACTGAGCACCTGAGCATGGTAGTGCCCGCTCATCACTAGTTACCAGTACTGAGCACCCGAGCATGGTAGTGCCCGCTCATCACTAGTTACCAGTACTGAGCACCCGAGCATGGTAGTGCCCGCTCATCACTAGTTACCAGTACTGAGCACCCGAGCATGGTAGTGACCGCTCATCACTAGTTACGAGTACTGAGCACCCGAGCATGGTAGTGCCCGCTCATCACTAGTTACGAGTACAGAGCACCCGAGCATGGTAGTGCCCGCTCATCACTAGTTACGAGTACTGAGCACCCGAGCATGGTAGTGCCCGCTCATCACTAGTTAGGAGTACTGAGCACCCGAGCATGGTAGTGCCCGCTCATCACTAGTTACGAGTACAGAGCACCCGAGCATGGTAGTGCCCGCTCATCACTAGTTACCAGTACTGAGCACCCGAGCATGGTAGTGCCCGCTCATCACTAGTTACCAGTACTGAGCACCCGAGCATGGTAGTGACCGCTCATCACTAGTTACGAGTACTGAGCACCCGAGCATGGTAGTGCCCGCTCATCACTAGTTACGAGTACAGAGCACCCGAGCATGGTAGTGCTCGCTCATCACTAGTTACGAGTACTGAGCACCCGAGCATGGTAGTGCTCGCTCATCACTAGTTACGAGTACTGAGCACCCAAGCATGGTAGTGCCCGCTCATCACTAGTTACGAGTACTGAGCACCCGAGCATGGTAGTGCTCGCTCATCACTAGTTACGAGTACTGAGCACCCGAGCATGGTAGTGCCCGCTCATCACTAGTTACGAGTACAGAGCACCCGAGCATGGTAGTGCCCGCTCATCACTAGTTACAAGTACAGAGCACCCGAGCATGGTAGTGCCCGCTCATCACTAGTTACAAGTACAGAGCACCCGAGCATGGTAGTGCCCGCTCATCACTAGTTACTAGTACTGAGCACCCGAGCATGGTAGTGCCCGCTCATCACTAGTTACGAGTACAGAGCACCCGAGCATGGTAGTGCCCGCTCATCACTAGTTACGAGTACAGAGCACCCGAGCATGGTAGTGCCCGCTCATCACTAGTTACGAGTACTGAGCACCCGAGCATGGTAGTGCCCGCTCATCACTAGTTACGAGTACTGAGCACCCGAGCATGGTAGTGCCCGCTCATCACTAGTTACGAGTACAGAGCACCCGAGCATGGTAGTGCCCGCTCATCACTAGTTACAAGTACTGAGCACCCAAGCATGGTAGTGCTCGCTCATCACTAGTTACGAGTACTGAGCACCCGAGCATGGTAGTGCCCGCTCATCACTAGTTACGAGTACTGAGCACCCGAGCATGGTAGTGCTCGCTCATCACTAGTTACGAGTACTGAGCACCCGAGCATGGTAGTGCTTGCTCATCACTAGTTACGAGTACTGAGCACCCGAGCATGGTAGTGCCCGCTCATCACTAGTTACGAGTACTGAGCACCCGAGCATGGTAGTGCTCGCTCATCACTAGTTACGAGTACTGAGCACCCGAGCATGGTAGTGCCCGCTCATCACTAGTTACGAGTACTGAGCACCCAAGCATGGTAGTGCTCGCTTATCACTAGTTACGAGTACTGAGCACCCAAGCATGGTAGTGCTCGCTCATCACTAGTTACGAGTACTGAGCATGGTAGTACCCGCTCATCACTAGTTACCAGTACCGAGCATGGTAGTGCCCGCTCATCACTAGTTACGAGTACTGAGCATGGTAGTGCCCGCTCATCACTAGTTACGAGTACTGAGCATGGTAGTGCCCGCTCATCACTAGTTACCAGTACCGAGCATGGTAGTGCCCGCTCATCACTAGTTACCAGTACCGAGCATGGTAGTGCCCGCTCATCACTAGTTACGAGTACTGAGCATGGTAGTGCCCGCTCATCACTAGTTACGAGTACTGAGCATGGTAGTACCCGCTCATCACTAGTTACCAGTACCGAGCATGGTAGTGCCCGCTCATCACTAGTTACGAGTACTGAGCATGGTAGTGCCCGCTCATCACTAGTTACGAGTACTGAGCATGGTAGTGCCCGCTCATCACTAGTTATATGATGGACAGACGTTCATAAGGAAAAAAAGTTGGTGGGGCGCATAGAAACAGAAGGCACCCACCTTTTTTTCCCATGAAGTGCCTGGTCCTTGTAGAGAGGGGAGAAAGTAGAGAGCTGTTTTCCAAGGATATTCTCTGTGAGTGCTCTGTGTGCCCAAACCGGGCTCCTAACCAGCCTGAGGAGAGCCAGTGCCATCGCAGCCCATAAAACTCCCACCCCCAGGGAGCGTTACCACCTAACAGGAAGACAACAAGGCGGAATATATTACAGAGAGGCACAATCACCGCCGCCACACACCGGCACATGTCACCGGGATATCACATCACTGATCAGCAGAGGAAAACCCTGAATTAGGACGCGAGTTCATGAGAACTGTAGAACCATCACTAATCCCAGGAAATGCATGGAACGCGCTAAATAAGACATATATACAGTATATACAGTGCCTTGCAAATGTATTTGACCCCCTTGAATTTTTTAACCTTTTCCCACATTTCAGGCTTCAAACATAAAGATAAAAATGTTAATGTTATGGAGAAGAATCAACAACAAGTGGACACAATTGTGAAGTTAAACAAAATTTATTGCTTAGTTTAAATGTAAAAAATAATAAAACTGAAAATTGGGGCGTGCAATATTATTCGTCCCCTTTACTTTCAGTGCAGGAAACTCACTCCAGAAGTTCATTGAGGATCTCTGAATGATCCAATATTGTCCTATATGACTGATGATGATAAATATAATCCCCTGTGTGTAATCAAGTCTCCGTATAAATGCACCTGCTCTGTGATAGTCTCAGTGTTCTGTATAAAGCACAGAGAGCATCATGAAGACCAAGGAACACAACAGGCAGGTCCATGATACTGTTGTGGAGAAGTTTAAAGCCGGATTTTGTTACAAAAAGATTTCCACAACTTTAAATACCCCAAGAAGCACTGTGCAAGCGATCATATTGAAATGGAAGGAGTATCATACCACTGCAAATCTACCAAGACCCGGCCGTCCATCCAAACTGTCATCTCACACAAGGAGAAGACTGATCAGAGATGCAGCCAAGAGGCCCATGATCACTCTGGATGATCTGCAGAGATCTACAGCGGAGGTGGCAGAGTCTGTCCATAGGACAACAATCAGTCGTCCACGGCACAAATCTGGCCTTTATGGAAGAGTGGCAAGAAGAAGCCATTTCTCAAAGATATCCATAAAAAGTGTCATTTAAAGTTTACTACAAGCCACCTGGAGACACCAAACATGTGGAAGAAGGTGCTCTGGTCAGATGAAACCAAAATCTAACTATTTGGGCACAATGCCAAACAATGTGTTTGGCGTAAAAGCAACACAGGTCATCACCCTGAACACACCATCCCCACTGTCAAACATGGTGGTGGTAGAATTATGGTTTGGGCCTGCTTTTCTTCAACAGGAACAGGGAAGATGGCTAAAATTGATGGGAAGATGGATGAAGCCAAATACAGGACCATTCTTGAAGAAAACCTGTTGGAGTCTGCAAAAGACCTGAGACTGGGACGGAGATTTGTCTTCCAACAAGACAATGATCCCAAACAAAGCAAAATCTACAATGGAATGGTTCACAAATAAACGTATCCAGGTGTTAGAATTGCCAAGTCACAGTCCAGACCTGAACCCAATCGAGAATCTGTGGAAACAGCTGAAAACTGCTGTTCACAAACGCCTCCATCCAACCTCACTCAGCTCCAGCTCTTTACAAAGGGAGAATGGCCGAGAATTTCAGTCTCTCGAGGTGCAAAACTGATAGACACATACCCCAAGCGACTGCAGCTGTAATCGCAGCAAAAGGGGGCGCTACAAAAGGATTAACTTAAAGGGGATGAATAATATTGCACGCCTCAATTTTCAGTTATTGTTTTTTTTTAGAAATGTTTAAAATAAGAAATATTGTTCAACTTTACAATTGTGTCCACTTGTTGATTCTTCACCAGAACAATAACATTTTTATCTTTACATTTGAAGCTTGAAATGTGGGAAAAGGTTGAAAAATTCAAGGGGCCGAATATTTTCGCAAGGTAGGTATATATATATATATATATATATATATATTTATATTATATTAATATATATATATATATATATATATATATATATATATATATATATATATATATATATATATATATATATATATATATATATATATATATATATATATATATATATATATATATATATAAAAATATATATATATAATAATATATATATATAATAATATAAATATATAATATATATGATATACATATATATAAAAAATATATATATAATATAGATATATATATATATATTATATATATATATATATATATATATATATAATATATATATAATGTATATTATATATAAAATATATCTATCTCTATATCTCTCTATATCAATATATATATCTATCTATCTATATATATATATATATATATATATGATATTACATTACAGATCAACAAGACTCTGCAGACAACCGAAAACCAGAAGTGAAAATTATCAAACATGGGTGCGTCCCAGAGTTCCACAATTACAAGAAGTCACATGACCCACCCAGCCGATTGCAAAACAGATAAACTACAATATAAAGATCACTATCCAGGGCGGACAATAAACAGGCTAAAAAGTTCATTAGCCCCTTCTAGCCGCAAGTCAACTTTCGTTTTTTCCTGCCCCCTCTTCTTCCCTGAACCATATATTCTTCTTATCCTCTATATAACCGCCTGTAAGTTTGGTTTTTTTTTTGCCCCAGCCATAGGGAATAATTTCCAAACTTGAGAAAACTTCTTTAAAGGGTTATTCCCCATCTTCATGGTTTGATACTGTCATGTAAAAACTAGCACTTTTTCCATTTACTACTTGTTAAAATTTGCTGCCATTATTCAGATATTGACACTTTCCTTTTGTTTACAGCTCGTTGCCTAGGAGACCGACCACCGCTGCGGTCTAGCTTGTAAGCACTGTGCCGACACTGGAAAGGATTAGGAGGTAACAACGCATTTCAGCGATTCTGGACAGCTTCAAAACCGCACTTACAAGCTCAAATGCCGTCATGAAGCAGTGGTCGGTCTCCAAGGCAACGAGGTGTAAACAAACGAAAAGTGCTATATATCGCAAAAACAGCTGACAATTATAATATGCAGTAAACTGCAAAATTGTTTGTATTTAGTTTAAGTATCCAATAACACCAATTTGAATGCCTTGAACAGTCGGAGTCACGTTTTGACTGTCTGGTTGCTATGGCGACAGATGCAGTGGAGTCGTCAGACAAGGTCATTAGTAGTCTCATCTTCAATTGAGGAATGAAAAAAAAAAAATGGGCATAAATGTGTTAGCTAGAATACACTTTGGTGGAGAACCCCTTTAAGTTGGACCTGTCAATTGCCATAAATAAGGAGTTCCTTCACCTTGTGTAAATGCCGCTGCTCTCAGGAATCCGGCGATGTTTTTATTTTGTTCCTGCTCCTCTCCGTTCCTGAGATATGGCCTCATCTCTCCTATACATAAAACTAGCCTTATTAGCCAAGAGGGTGTTGCCCTAAAAAGACGCCCAGAGAAGCGTTCAGGCCTCCACCCAGTTGGCCATCAAGAGTAACTTACATGCAGGAAAGAAGGGGCCATATCTCAGGAACGGAGAGGAGCAGGACCAAAAGAAGAACTACGCCAGATTCAGGAGAACAGCGGCATTTACACAAGGTGAAGGATTTCATAATTATGGCAAGTGACAGGTCCTATTTAAAAGGGGTCTCCACCCAAGTGTATTCTTAGCTTTTGCATTTATACCAGATGAAGGATTCCATATTTACGGCAAGTGACAGGTCCTATTTAAAGGGGTCTCCACCCAGGTGTATTCTTAGATTTTTCCAAAACATAACTATTTTTTTCACCCCTCAATTCCAGGTCAGGCAGAAGATGCGACTACTAATGATATTGTCTGACAACTCCACTGCAGCTGTCGCCATGGCAAAGAAGCCATAGCAACCAGACAGTCAAGACGCAGCTCCAACTGTTCAATGCAAAGTCGGATTGGCACAGACGTGGGTAAGGCAGATTGTTGTCGGTCAGGCCTGTCATTTAAGGCCTGTCATTTAAAGGGGAAGTCTGATAAAATTTGTACATAGGCTGAAGTCACATGAAATTTTCTTTGCAAAGCCCCCAATTAAGTAAAAGCCTTCGAGACGATCGGACGCGCGCGCACGCGCACACACACACACACAGTAACAAACCCTCAGCTGTTACAGCCCCTGGGGACCTCACACTATTCTAGCCTCTGGATGTAAATAATTCCCAACCAGAGGTTTTGAAAATTAATCTGGAATAGAAAAAAGTGAAAGGTACCCACAGCAACCAATCAGAAAAGGACAAATATGGTTGCCATGGGTAACTGCACTAATTTCCCTTTATAGCAGTTTTGATACAAAAAGTGCAGAAATGTTAATTTTACAAGAATAAGAAAAAAAAAAAGAAAAAATTAAAATCCACTTCAAGCTGCTTTCACTTTCCAGAATTTTTTGCACAAAGCTGAGAAAGCTTCGTTACATCAGCCAGGGGCGTCGTCCCTTGGGAGTTGTAGTTTCCTGCCCGTTGAAGTCTATTCTTTGACAAGTGTAAAAAACTACAATTCCCAGAATCCCTCAGGCATGGAAGCGCAGAGCACATGCTCCGCAGAGAAGCGCCTGCTGCAGGAGCTGCGCCTCACATTTATGTCGTCGCTCTTTCTGCAGCACTCACTTCTTGCTCAGTTTTCCCTCGCAGTCGCCGGTAACAGCTTCCTGAACGTCCGCCATGTCCTCAGCCCTCACCGGTGAAAAGAAAGCACTTCCGCCTGCGCAGCGAGATGCCGCAAAAACTACTTCCGCCCAAAGGGGTGGGGCTTTGTGACGTAGCAGAGCTTGATTGGTTCTTGGAGTGACATACCTTATGTGGCGGGTTTTGGATCCTGTCATGAGACGGCGATGTTGTGCGAACACCGAGCCGTATGTATATGACAGGTGGTTACGTCATACACCGTGTAAATATATGACAGGTGGTTACGTCATCGACCGAGCTGTACGGTTATAAAGGGCAGTAACTGATATGTGTCTTATGGGACAGAGCTGCGCCTTGTTGCCTGTAGCAACCAATCACAGCTCAGCTTTCATTTTCCAAGAGCAGAATATGAAATGTAAGCTGCGCTTTGATTGGATCTTTTTTTTATTATTATTTTTATTATTTTTTTTCATTTTTAGTTTTATCAATTTTGCTCAATTTTGTTACTGAGTGTTTTTCTGTTAACATTTTGTAAAGTTTTATGAAGAGATTTTCTCACATTGTTATAGCAATGATTAAAAAGCTAGTGTTTCATGTCACAAAAACGCCTCACAACAAAAAAACACGGTTTTGTGACATTTTTGGAGTCTTCCTGTTGTAAAGGATCCAGTGGTTTCATAGATTAAACCGCCAGGAGGCCATAACTCTCACTTCTTTTTTTTTTTCTGCCCAGGTTTCTTTGGCAACCTGAAGCGGTTAAAAAAAAAGGCTCAACAGACTGAATGTTTCAACAGCAAAGGAAAATTCTTTAAAGGGTTTTTTCAGAAGTTTCTAAAGTAGAAGCCTAACGAAAATGTTCCATAATCCACTTTAAAACGTAGCGTTTCTGCTCCAAAAACCTCTAGAAAACTCGGGGAGGTGTGACCACTCCCTGAGGCTATGGTTTGGGACAGGGGCATAATTATCGCGGTAATACCCGTGCGTGAGGGGGTCCCACAGACGCCAGCGCCTATTTCAGATGGATATATTCAGCTCAAATGCATTGTGGCACAAAGACCCGCCGACTCCCTGCACCGCAATCCACAACACCGACCAATCAGAGGCCGGGAACTGACGTCAGCGTGCAGTCACTGGCGGCACATAGCAGTGACATAGCAGGCATCGATATCAGCTACCCCAGCTACAGAGGAGGATGGCACACAATGAGGGAGCCAGGGAAGGTGAGAAGAATATATGTGGGTTTTTTTTAATGTATTAGAGAAGTACCACAGAATTGGGAACATTATTACAGAATGGGCCCAGGATGGTGGACATTATTACTGGTAAGGATCCAGGATGGGGGACATTATTACTGGTAAGGATCCAGGATGGGGGACATTATTACTGGTAAGGATCCAGGATGGTGGACATTATTACTGGTAAGGATCCAGGATGGGGGACATTATTACTGGTAAGGATCCAGGATGGGGGACATTATTACTGGTAAGGATCCAGGATGGTGGACATTATTACTGGTAAGGATCCAGGATGGGGGACATTATTACTGGTAAGGATCCAGGATGGTGGACATTATTACTGGTAAGGATCCAGGATGGGGGACATTATTACTGGTAAGGATCCAGGATGGTGGACATTATTACTGGTAAGGATCCAGGATGGGGACATTATTACTGGTAAGGATCCAGGATGGGGACATTATTACTGGTAAGGATCCAGGATGGGGGACATTATTACTGGTAAGGATCCAGGATGGGGACATTATTACTGGTAAGGATCCAGGATGGGGGACATTATTACTGGTAAGGATCCAGGATGGGGGACATTATTACTGGTAAGGATCCAGGATGGGGACATTATTACTGGTAAGGATCCAGGATGGGGACATTATTACTGGTAAGGATCCAGGATGGGGGACATTATTACTGGTAAGGATCCAGGATGGGGACATTATTACTGGTAAGGATCCAGGATGGGGGACATTATTACTGGTAAGGATCCAGGATGGGGACATTATTACTGGTAAGGATCCAGGATGGGGGACATTATTACTGGTAAGGATCCAGGATGGGGGACATTATTACTGGTAAGGATCCAGGATGGGGGACATTATTACTGGTAAGGATCCAGGATGGTGGACATTATTACTGGTAAGGATCCAGGATGGTGGACATTATTACTGGTAAGGATCCAGGATGGGGGACATTATTACTGGTAAGGATCCAGGATGGGGGACATTATTACTGGTAAGGATCCAGGATGGTGGACATAATTACTGGTAAGGATCCAGGATGGTGTACATTATTACTGGTAAGGATCCAGGATGGGGGACATTATTACTGGTAAGGATCCAGGATGGGGGACATTATTACTGGTAAGGATCCAGGATGGTGGACATTATTACTGGTAAGGATCCAGGATGAGGGACATTATTACTGGTAAGGATCCAGGATGGGGGACATTATTACTGGTAAGGATCCAGGATGGTGGACATTATTACTGGTAAGGATCCAGGATGGTGGACATTATTACTGGTAAGGATCCAGGATGGTGGACATTACAATTGAAAGAGGCCCAGGATGGTGGACATTATTACTGGTAAGGGCCCAGGATGGTGGACATTATTACTGGTAAGGCCCAGGATGGGGGACATTACAATTGAAAGAGGCCCAGGATGGGGGACATTATTACAGAATGGGCCCAGGATGGGGGACATTATTACTGGTAAGGGCCCAGGATGGGGGACATTATTACTGGTAAGGGCCCAGGATGGGGGACATTATTACTGGTAAGGCCCAGGATGGGGGACATTACAATTGAAAGAGGCCCAGGATGGGGGACATTATTACAGAATGGGCCCAGGATGGGGGACATTATTACTGGTAAGGGCCCAGGATGGGGGACATTACAATTGAAAGAGGCACATGGTGAGGGCTATTATTACAGAATGGGCCCAGTATGGGGGACATTATTACTGGTAAGAGCCCAGGATGGGGGACATTACAATTGAAAGAGGACCAGGGTGGGGGTATTATTACAGAATGGGCCCAGTATGGGGGACGTTATTACTGGTAAAGGCCCAGGATGGGGGACATTACTATTGAAAGAGGCCCAGGATGGGGGACATTATTACTGGTAAGGGCCCAGGATGGGGGACATTATTACTGGTAAGGGCCCAGGATGGGGGACATTACAATTGAAAGAGGCCCAGGGTGGGGTGTAGTATTACAGAGTGGGCCCGGTATGGGGGACGTTATTACTGGTAAGGGCCCAGCATGGGGCACATTGCTATTGAAATAGGCCCAGGTTGGGGCACATTACTAATGAAAGAGGCCCAGGGTGGAGGACATTACTATTGAAAGAGGCCCAGGGTGGAGGACATTATTACAGAATGGGCCCAGGATGGGGGACATTACTATTGAAAGATTGAAAAATGGCCAAGGTTGCGGGCATTATTACATTATGGGGGGGTTAGGGGGGGGGGCAACACTTCTGTCTTTAATGGATTTATAATGTTATAAGAGGCCCATACCTTTGATCAACATGCAACATGCAGGGGGGGCCAGGTCCAAATATTGAAACGGGGCCGATCGGACTCTAGTTCCGCCGTTGGTTTAGGATTTTTTAGGATTTTTTTTTAGCAGAAACTCTGTGAAATGCAACTCAGAAACACTGTGACAGCACTGTATTTCCTGGAGGACAAAAAAAGAAAGTGCGTCACTCCTCTGAAGGAAACTTCACCAAGCTAATGGCATGTGCGCTCAATGCCTTTTCTGCAAAACTTATCACAAAAACCTCAAAAAAGATACACAAGCATCTCCGTGTAATACGACTCTCTGTTCACATGTTTAGGCTTTAGAATGACTTTTAACCACTTCAGTTTAAAAAAAAAAACAAAAAAAAAAGTGCTGTGGGGCCTTGATGTTTAAGGTTTTTGGAGCTCTTCTCGCACTGTCCCTGGGTATTAACATACTGAGCTGATTTAGTTGCAAATAATATACACATCTATGGCATTCGGTGACTTCTATGCGCCATCTGTGATTGTAGATGTTCTCTTTTATGTTCTCCGTTCAGTCCTGATCGCCATGAACACCTCCCATTTTCAGCTTAACACTACAGAGGCTTCTCTATTATCTTTTCCATCCAGTCCTGATCACCATGAACACTTCTTGTACCCACGACTCACCTCTGCGTCCAGTACTGACTACCATGAACACTTCTCCCATTTTCGGCTTAACTCTGCAGATACTTCTTTCTTATCATCTCCATCCAGTCATGACCACCATGAACATTTCTTGTACCCACGACTCACCTCTGCGTCTATTCCTGACCATCATGAACACTTCTCCCATTTTCAGCTTCACTTTGCAGATATTTCTCTCTTATCTTCTTTGTCCAATCCTGACCACGATGAACACGTCTCACACCCACAACTCATATCTGCAGCTACTGACCGCAATCAATAATGGTGCCCAGAAAAGGACTTCTAGGTACCATCTGTGATTGTAGATGTTTTCTCTTATCTTCTTAGTCCACTCCTGACCACCATGATCACTTCTCACACAACTCAGCTCTGTCTCCAGTCCTGACCATCATGAACACTTCTCCCATTTTCAGCTTCACTTTGCAGATATTTCTCTCTTATCTTCTTCGTCCAATCCTGACCACCATGAACACGTCTCACACCCACAACTCATATCTGCAGCTACTGACCGCAATCAATAATGGTGCCCAGAAAAGGACTTCTAGGTACCATCTGTGATTGTAGATGTTTTCTCTTATCTTCTTAGTCCACTCCTGACCACCATGATCACTTCTCACACAACTCAGCTCTGTCTCCAGTCCTGACCATCATGAACACTTCTCCCATTTTCAGCTTCACTTTGCAGATATTTCTCTCTTATCTTCTTCGTCCAATCCTGACCACCATGAACACGTCTCACACCCACAACCCATATCTGCAGCTACTGACCGCAATCAATAATGGTGCCCAGAAAAGGACTTCTAGGTACCATCTGTGATTGTAGATGTTTTCTCTTATCTTCTTAGACCACTCCTGACCACCATGATCACTTCTCACACAACTCAGCTCTCTCTCCAGTCTTGACCATCATGAACACTTCTCCCATTTTCGGTTTCACTTTGCAGATATTTCTCTCTTATCTTCTCCATCCAGTCCTGACCACCATGAACACGTCTCACACCCACGACTCACCTCTGCAGATACTGACCCCAGTCAATAATGGTGCCTAGAAAGGGACTTCTAGGTGCCATCTGTGATTGTAGATGTTCTTATCTTCTAAGTCCACTCCTGACCGCCATGATCACTTCTCACACCCACGACTCAGCTCTGCAGATGCTGCCCTCAATCAGTAATGGTGCCCACAAAGGCACAGGCAGTACACAGGGCGCACCACTACCATTTTTTCTTTATGAAGCCTTGAGAAAATAAATTCCCTAGTCCAGCCTCCTCTTCGGGAAGTCCGTGGCTGCCTCATCAGAACCCTGTGAGACTAGCCCCCTACTTGCTAGAATCCCTTGATTTCTAGATTATCATCTTTACAATGGAACGCGCACGAGATAATGCACCACGGTCTACCAATCAGAAGAGGATACCGGCAGGTTGGAGAGTTTTCAGGCACAGGGTCATGTGAACTGATTCCCCTCTTTATGGGTGGCTGTCACCAGCAGTGGCCCTCACTTTTGACCCCATCACAAAGCTTGGAGAGGGGGCAAGAGGAGGAGGATGGAAGCTGATCAGTTAGGATTGTAGAATACACTCAGTACTGATAAAACGGCTTCCCACAATCTCATGGACAACTGTATATTGCTGATTCCTTGCACTAATGTATATGGCCACTAGATGGCAGGTTAACACCATTGTGTTTACGACTGACTGGTGAAGTCTCCCTGACCGCAGCTCAGGGCATTGTGTGTTGGCCCCCACATAAGCAGATTTTTCGGCAAATGCCCAGTTTTGCCATTCCTATTAGCCAGAAATTGAAGCGGATAAACTTAGGCATATCTTTATCAACATCGGATTAGTGAGGATCCGGCGCCCCCTATGATCAGCTGTGTGCAGCCCCTGAATACACAGAATAGCACAGTACAACGTGTACATTGGTACTGCAGCACAGCTCCCATTCACTTCAAAAGGAACCAGACTGCAGTATCTAAGAACGGCCACTACACCGTGTATGGCGCTGTGTACTCCATCGCACATGCATGGAATGGGATGACCAATGGAAAGGAGTAGAAAGAATTTGTGATTTTTTTTTTTTTTTCTCCAAAATGTCATAATTTCCCCAATAATGTTACTACTACTGTCAGAATGGGCCCAGTATGGCGCTTATGGAACTTAGCAACGGAGTGTGTGTGTATATATATATATATATATATATATATATATATATAATATATATATATACAGTCATATGAAAAAGTTTGGGCACCCCTATTAATGTTAACCTTTTTACTTTATAACAATTTGGGTTTTTGCTATTTGAGTTTCATATATCTAATAACTGATGGACTGAGTAATATTTCTGGATTGAAATGAGGTTTATTGTACTAACAGAAAATGTGCAATCCGCATTTAAACAAAATTTGACCGGTGCAAAAGTATGGGCACCTCAACATAAAAGTAACATTAATACTTTGTAGATCCTCCTTTTGCAAAAATCACAGCCTCTAGTCGCTTCCTGTAGCTTTTAATGAGTTCCTGGAGCCTGGATGAAGGTAGATTTGACCATTCCAGTTTACAAAACAATTCCAGTTCAGATAAGTTTGATGGTCACCGAGCATGGACAGCCGCTTCACATCATCCCACAGATTTTCAATGATATTCAGGTCTGGAGACTGGGAAGGCCATTCCAGAACATTGTAATTGTTCCTCTGCATGAATGCCTGAGTAGATTTGGAGCGGTGTTTTGGATCATTGTCTTGCTGAAATATCCATCCCCTGCGTAACTTCAACTTCGTCACTGATTCTTGCACATTATTGTCAAGAATCTGCTGATACTGAGTTGAATCCATGCGACCCTCAACTTTAACAAGATTCCCGGTGCCGGCATTGGCCACACAGCCCCAAAGCATGATGGAACCTCCACCAAATTTTACTGTGGGTAGCAAGTCCTTTTCTTGGAATGCCGTGTTTTTTTGCCTCCATGCATAACGCCTTTTTGTATGACCAAACAACTCAATCTTTGTTTCATCAGTCCACAGGACCTTCTTCCAAAATGTAACTGGCTTGTCCAAATGTGCTTTTGCATACCTCAGGCGACTCTGCTTGTGGCGTGCTTGCAGAAACGGCTTCTTTCGCATCACTCTCCCATACAGCTTCTCCTTGTGCAACGTGCGCTGTATTGTTGACCAATGCACATTGACACCATCTGCAGCAAGATGATGCTGCAGGTCTTTGGAGGTGGTCTGTGGATTGTCCTTGACTGTTCTCACCATTCTTCTTCTCTGCCTTTCTGATATTTTTCTTGGCCTGCCACTTCTGGGGTTAACAAGAACTGTACCTGTGTTCTTCCATTTCCTTACTATGCTCCTCACAGTGGAAACTGACAGGTTAAATCTCTGAGACAACTTTTTGTATCCTTCCCCTGAACAACTATGTTGAATAATCTTTGTTTTCAGATCATTTGAGAGTTGTTTTGTGGAGCCCATGATGCCACTCTTCATAGGAGATTCAAATAGGAGAACAACTTGCAAGTGGCCACCTTAAATACCTTTTGTCATGATTGGATACACCTGCCTATGAAGGGCAAAGCTCAATGAGGTGACAAAACCAATTTAGTGCTTTAGTAAGTCAGTAAAAAGTAGTTAGGAGTGATCAAATCAAGAAATTCATAAGGGTGCCCATACTTTTGCACCAGTCAAATTTTGTTTAAATGCGGATTGCACATTTTCTGTTAGTACAATAAACCTCATTTCAATCCAGAAATATTACTCAGTCCATCAGTTATTAGATATATGAGACTGAAATAGCAAAACCCCAAATTGTTATAAAGAAAAAAGGTTAACATTAATAGGGGTGCCCAAACTTTTTCATATACACAGTGTGTGTGTGTATATATATATATATATATATATATATATATATATATATATATATATATATATATTAGTACAGACCAAAAGTTTGGACATACCTCATCTCTAGAACAACTGTTAAGAGGAGACTTTGTGCAGCAGCCTTCATGGTAAAATAGCTGCTAGGAAACCACTGCTAAGGACAGGCAACAAGCAGAAGAGACTTGTTTGGGCTAAGGGTGGCTTTACACGCTACAACATCGCTAAAGCAATCTCGTTGGGGTCACGGATTTTGTGACGCACATCCGGCCGCGTTAGCGATGTCGTTGCGTGTGACACCTATTAGCGATTTTGAATCGTTGTAAAACTGTTCAAAATCGGTGACATGCCCCCCTATTCCTAATTATCGTTGCTGCTGCAGGTACGATGTAGTTCGTCGTTCCTGTGGCAGCACACATCGCTATGTGTGACACCGCAGGAACGAGGAACCTCACCTTACCTGCGTCCCGCCAGCAATGAGGAAGGAAGGAGGTGGGCGGGATGTTCGTCCCGCTCATCTCTGCCCCTCAGCTAGGCAGGTATGTGCGTGTGACGCTGCCGTAGCGATAATGTTCGCTACGGCAGCGATCACCACATATCGGCTGTACAATGGGGGCTGGTGCTATCATGCTCGACATCGCTAGCATCGGCTAGCGATGTCGCAGTGTGTAAAGCACCCGCTCCCGCTCCCGCTCCCGCTTTAAGAACACAAGGAATGGACATTAGACCAGTGGAAATCTGTGCTTTGGTCTGATGAGACCAAATTTGAGATCTTTGGATCAACCACCGTGTCTTTGTATGAAAGCTGAACGGATGGACTCTACATGGCTGGTTCCCACCGTGAAGCATGGAGGAGGAGGTGTGATGGGGGGGGCTTTGCTGGTGACACTGTTGGGGAATTATTCAAAATTGAAGGCATACAGAACCAGCATGGCTACCACAGCATCTTGCAGCGGCGTGCTATTCCATCCGGTTTGCGTTTAGTTGGACCATCATTTATTTTTCAGTAGGACAATGACCCCAAACACACCTCCAGGCTGTGTAAGGGCTATTTGACTAAGAAGAGTGATGGGGTGCTACGCCAGATGACCTGGTCTCCACAGTCACCAGACCTGAACCCAATCAAGATGGTTTGGGGTGAGCTGGACCGCAGAGTGAAGGCAAAAGGGCCAATAAGTGCTAAGCATCTCTGGGAACTCCTTCAAGACTGTTGGAAAACAATTTCCGGTGACTACCTCTTGAAGCTCATCAAGAGAATGGCAAGAGAGTGCAAAATAGTAATCAAATAAAAAGGTGGCTACTTTGCAGAACCTAGAATATAAGACATATTTTCAGTTGTTTCACACTTTAATTATTTAATTCCACATGTTTTAATTCATAGTTTTGATGCCTTCAATGTGAATCTACAATTTTTAGAGTCATGAAAATAAAGAAAACTCTGAATGAGAAGGTGTGTCCAAACTTTTGGTCTGTACTGTATATACACAGGTATAAAAAATAGGATGACTTACAGCATATAACTTGCTGAAAATATACAAATTCTTTATTAAATAAGTAAATAATATTTATTATTAAATTATAATTAAATCTTTATTAAATAATATTTGTTATTAAATATGATTGTAATTATTAATTAAATCTTTATTAAATAAATATTTGTTATTAAGTTATTATCTTAAGTAAATAATATTATTTATTATTATGATTAATTTATTAAGTAAATATTGAATATCAATTAAGTTAATAATTAAACCTTTATTGAATAAATAAATATTCGTTATCATTAAGAAACTATATTTATTAAATAAAAATGTATTATTTTTTATTATTTTATCAAGTAAATAATATTTATTATTAAATATCAATTAATTAAATATAATGTATTAATTAAATCTTAAATATTTGTTACTATTAAGTAATTATATTTATTAAGTAAATAATATTTATTTATTATTAATTTATGAAGTACATAATATTTATTATTACATATAAATTAATTTAATTATTAAATATTTATTAAATATTTGTTCTTAAATATTTAATTATTAAATAAATCTTTATTACATAAATAATTGTTGTTATTAAATATTTAATTTAATTAATTAAATCTTTATTATTAAAGTGAACCAATCACCAGGATTTTCCTATATATCCTAAAGCCAGTGCTATACTGGCACTATCAGGCTGATTCTATACATACCTGTAGTTGTCAGCTCAGATGTTTAGGTTTTGAAATCCAAAAAAGTAAAGTTTATAAAATTAGCTGCTTGTTGACTGACAGCAGCTGAGGATCAGATAATATTTTGGGGGGGAGACTATGAATAGTTATCCCCTCCCCCTGTTAGAATTAGCATACGTATTATACAAACGATTCACTTTGTCTGTTGCAGGACCTGTGTTAGGTCATACCCATGTGACCTGGTATTCAGCTTTGTTGGCTGAGGCCCCACCCCTTCTGGTCACATGGGTTTGACCTCACACAGGTCCTGCAACAAACAAAGTGAATCGTTTGTATAATACTTATGCTAATTCTAACGGGGGAGGGGATAATTATGAATATATTATCTGCTCCATTGCAGCTGCCACTCAACAAGCTGCCGGTTTTATAAACTTTACTTTTATATATATATATATATATATATATATATATATATATATATATATATATATATATATATATATATATATATATATATATATATAAAACTTACTGAAAATATACAAAATCTTTTATAAATTAGTAATTCCGTTTTTATTAAATATTTGTTATTAAATATTATTGCAATTATTAATTAAATCTTCATTAGATACATTTTTGTTGCTATTAAGTAATTATGTTAAGCAAATATTATTTGTATTTATTATAATTAATGTATTAAATAAATAACATTTATTATTAAATACTAATTAATTTAATTATTAATTGAATATTTATTAAATTAATATTTATTAAGTAGTTATATTTATTAAGCAAATAATATGATTTGTTTTTAATTTATTAAGTAAATATTTAATAAATATCAATTAAATTAATAATTAAATCTTTAATTGTTATAATTAAGTAATTATATTTATTAAATGATATTTATTATTTTTTATTATTTGTTATTTATTATTATTAATTTATTAAGTAAGATATATTATTAAATATCAATTAATGTAATATAATAATGTATTAAATCTTTATTAAATAAATAATATTTGTTATTAAGCAAATATATATCTGTGTTTAGCATCACACAAGGTCTGGTCAGCAGCAGGGAGAGGAATAGGACTCGGTCGTCTCCACCATTAGGAGTATCCCTGAGGTTAGGGACAGCATGGAGCCCCCTAGAGGGACAGCATAAGGGTCCCTATCCCTCTTAGCCAACAAGTCACATCGTGACAATGAGGCATGATGAAATGCAAATTCATCCCTAAGGGGCTCTGAACAATTACTACATACAAATAACTGGATGTAACGTATATAATATATCTGGACCCCAATGTGCTCCATACAATCAAAGTATATACCATATATATAATTGTGTAATAAAATATATGAGTATAGAGATCTTTAAAGTGGAAGCACAGTATTAAATGACCATATGGGCATAATCTATATAAGGATCAATGGGTATAAGAAGGGTAGGAAGAGGGGATTATAGGAGGTACAATATATATAAAAACGATTATGAAGGACAATCCAACCTTCAGAACAAAAGAATGGCCGATCCTTATCAGATCAGTTGAGTACAGGCGGGAATACACATTTATAGATATATACAGATAAGAGAAGTGAAGGTCAAAGATGAAGGTGGGGGAGTACAAGTGTTTATTTGCTGAGGGCGGGCATCAAAAATGCAAGGGGCAGACTAAAGAAAACAACCAAAGGTAATCTGTTCGTCCGGCCCCTTGGGATAAACTGACTCAAAACGGTGGATCCATTTGCTCTCTTTTTGCAGGAGCAAAT
This sequence comes from Anomaloglossus baeobatrachus, assembly GCF_048569485.1. Taxonomy (NCBI): domain Eukaryota; kingdom Metazoa; phylum Chordata; class Amphibia; order Anura; family Aromobatidae; genus Anomaloglossus; species Anomaloglossus baeobatrachus. The sequence goes on along the minus strand of NC_134362.1, from coordinate 192,016,045 downwards.
AGGTCCCCATCCCCTATTTGGGGATGGGGACACTACTCCGATGACCCTAAAGTTAATATTGTCAATGGACGAATCTAACATGTTTAGATACGGATGTATCTCTCATGTTGCTAATATCGCCCAGGTGCTCCAAGACTCATTTATGCAATTCCCTTTCAGTTTTGCCAATGTAGTTTAAAGGGCAAGTACAGGTGACCAAGTAAACCAATCTTTCAGAACTACAATTGGCAAACGGCGAAAGGGGTGGGGTGGGGAAATCCTGCCTCTAGGGAAAGAAATCATTTCTTCAGAACTACAGTTGGCAAAAATCATGCATTTGGAAACTTTGTCCCGTAGTGGCACTCATAACATCTTTACCGGGTGCTATCCATTTACAAAATTAGTGTCCACATATATAGGTACCTACCTGCCATGCTTGGCATGGGGGCATACCAGACCAATGGCGAAAGTGGTTGGAGGGGTAAACCCTGCTTCTAGGGAAAGGGAAAAGGTGACTCCCTGGTAAAACCTACCACTGGCTCCCCTAACTTCTCTAGATACATTTCACACCTATGCACCGAGCAAGATACCTAGACCCTGGCTGATACTGAACTGGGCCCTAGGTAATGACCAGTTGGGATGAGCGCTAGTCAACCCCATTAAGTTTTACAGAACACAGAGGGAAAACAAACAGGGAAAGCAAACAAACAACTTATCTCCAAGATGACAAAGGGAAAGGAACAGCAACGTACAGCATCGTATCTCCAGATGATTACAAGCCGACTGCTTGCAATCAGGACTGTATAGAAACTATCACTAGCAACAAACGGGAATGCAAAAGGACAGCTAATCTCTAAGATGACTTTGGGAGAATAACAGCAACATACAACGTGTTTCCATGAGATTACAAGCCAACTCTTTGCAAATCCGGACAGTTTAGGAGTAAACTCTATCACCGGCAACAAACCAAGGGGAAATACAGGTATATAAAGACACAGAGAGTGAGGATAAGGATTTGCAGCTGAAAAGGTCAAGTTGTCCGCAGGGTCCTAAAGGGAAAGAGTTAACCCTAACAGAAAAGATGCATAGAAGTCTATACGAAAGAAGAACAAATGGAATATCAAGGAGCAGTTTGTGCAGCCAAACACAGAAACCTTCTGCAGCCAGGCACCACAGGCTTGTCTGTCAGTCGTGACACTCCACCTTCATATCCAACCAAATACCAAAGGGTACCTGTGCACGGTAGAAACTGTGCACCAATCGATCACTCAGTGATCTGCCTTTCCTGAAGGTTATTGAAGAATTAGATGTTATGAAGTCTTGCAAACTGGGGTCAGCTCTCAAGATCCAGCAGTGTCTTTTCAATAATGCCAAGACCTGTTGGGTGCAATTATCAATGTGCCTATAATCCGTGTCAATGATCCGGTATCCTCTCTAGTTCTTGGTATTAGAAAACTCTCCCTAGTGGCCTCAGTCACATATCTATAAGCACTAGTTAGTGCATAAGAAGGGTACCTTTCATTAACAAATCTCCTCCCAAGATCTCTGGCTTGCATGGGGAAGAATTTATCTGTGGAGCAACTATGTCAAAGTGTAAGATATTGTCCTCTTGGTATTCCCCTTTTCAGTGAGACTGGATGAGGGCTAGTACAGTGTAATAAAAGTTGCTGTTGGCTTTCGATGTACTCTCGTCTGTATATGTCCCTGACTATCCCTAATTAACAAAACATCCAAGAAGGGCAGTTTGGTCTTATGAATCTCAGACGTAAAAAACAGGTCTATGGAGTTCTTGTTAAGTTCCTCAACAAACTCACAGAACAAATCGATTGTTCCAGTCCAAAGGACCAGGATATCGTCGATAAAGTGTCCCCAATAGGTTAGATGATCTGCCCATTCTGACAAAGGCTCCTGAAAGACCAGGGTATCCTCCCACTAGCCCAGGAACAAGTTGGCATATGATGGGGCAGAGGGACTCATGGACCCATCGCAGTACCCGTGAGTTGGTGGTAGTATTTTCTGTCAAAGAGGAAAAAGTTGTGGGTTAATACATACTCCATCAATTCAATCACCAAAAAGTTGTTTTTCAAATTTTACCCTCAATTATTAAAAAAAATATTTGACTGCCTTCAGGTCCATGTGGTGAGGAAGAGTGATTCAACATATATGGATTAACAATCTGAATAGTTGCCTTGTCCTCATAGTCAAGTTCGTTGACCGCCACGGTGGTCTTGCGTCGTACAGCAACACCCTCTCTTCTTCAAAAGAGAAAGCCATAGGGCATACCTTCAAGAATGAATAAGAAGAGACATCGGATCTTTGACCCTGCCATTCTATAATGTCTATTTTTCTTTTTGGAGTAAGGAAAACAAAACAACAGGGGTAAACTCCACAACCGCACCAAGCAATAAGCACAACTCTCACCAGTAAGTCTGGGACACCACACCTCATAGACCGACATAGAACAAACTATAGCTGGCATGGGTGGAAGGATTCAACCAGCATAAACTTGGCCGTCTGTCATGGCGGCATTGGGCTCTGTTCATACTGCAGATTCTGACACTCCACCCGATGGCTTCTCTGGTGTCTGTGATCAACACAGGCAGACTCAGACGTCGACCTGCTGTGCACTGATTCATAGGCAGTCTAGCAAGAGTTTATCTCTGCTAGTCAGCTTGCTCCTTTAATCGCATGTTGTGGGGAGGCCTATCACATCTGCTCCCGTCCTATTTATGCTGGTTGAATCCTTCTACCCATGCCAGCTACTGTTTGTCTGTTTTGGCCTGTGAGGTGTGGTGTCCCAGACTCTCTGTTGAAAGTCGTACTATGTTGTGCCTATTGCTTGGAGCGGTTGTGGAGTTTACCCTTGTTATTTTGTAGCTTCCTTCCTGCTCTTGTTTTTTCCCCTGAATCTCTTATTGTCTTTACCTTTGTGCATGCTGTGTGTCAGAGTTTTGGTTTTCCCTTGTCTGTCTTTAGCTGTAGTTTTCAACACACTCCTGTCCCGTCTCTCCTTGCGGGGAAGGAGAATCAGATCAGGACTCATCAAGAGCATTAATTATTTTAATATTTTGATAGATCAGACTTTTCTGAACGCGGCAATACCATATATGTGTATGGGACAGTCAAGCAAGATCGCTGTTGGCCTAATAATTTTTTAAGCCGACAGCTATTTCCCGTAAGACACCTCTTTCAGACGACAGTTGGTGGTTTTCAGATAGTTGTCCAATTCTGCAGAAATCAACAGGTTTCTAAAACTTTATTGTACCTTAGACCCCTTTTCACATTGAGTTCCGATCTAGATTCCATGGTCCATCTGGGGCTTCCGTCCAAATCCTCCACATAATGGGTTTCGGACATATGCGCCGATGGGGCCCTTGACTATAATGGTGGAGACGGAGTCACCTTGTGCTCTGTCGTGCACCATTTTCCTTGAGTATACGCCTATTGAAGGACACCCAAAGGTAGTAGACTGCATCTTGATTTCCGCCTCCAGAAAGCGTATACTTCCGAAAATGGTGCACGACAGAGGACATGGTGACTCCGTCTCCACCATTATAGTCAATGGCCCCATCGGGGGCCCTGATAGGGCCACTGTATGAGGATCGGAACGCAATGGGAAAGGGTTCTTAAAAGGGGGAGACAGAGAAGGAACTAAGACTCCAACTTGTGCATTCAAACTGTTCTGACAAAAGTGTCAGTAAGCAGCTCCAGCTTCTCCATCCTTATATAGTTTTCGTTTTAATAAAATCTAATTACTAAGGCAAACTGAGATGAGGATGACTGCTGACATTCAGCCTTTCTGCGTGTCTGCACGGTGTCATGGTTGCACCTCCCCATACACAGGGCTAGGTTGCAGAGCCTTTTCTTGGGCCTCACTTCCGGAGCTTAGATGCTTTAAATTCTGTCATCTCTGGTGAACCAGCGCCAGCTATAAGCTTAGTACTGCTTTGCCTGTGATTGCTGTTCCCTGTAAGTGTTTCCTGATCCGTCCTTTCCCTGTGCTCTGTCTGTGTTCCGTCCCACCTCCTTCCTTCCCACAACAGTCGTTCCCCCTTCTACCTCCCCACTCGGTTGCTTCCTCTGGTACTGACCTCGGCCTGACCTGGCCCCCGCTTTTGCTCGTTCCTCCAGTCTTCTTTCTCACCGTACTGTGTATGACCTGGCCTGCCTGACCATCCCCCGCACGCCCCGTGGCCTCTGTATTCCGGCTGACTCTGCAGGGCAGTGTTCCAGCACACACTGTGTGTCCACCTCCATGCTAATTCAGCTCTGTGTAGTGTCTTTTCCTGCAGGGCTCCAGCTCCCCCTGATGGTAGCCTGACACAGGGTTTAGCCGGCATGTGGATTTCATCCATCTATCTTAGGTTGTAGGTCTTGACTCTTGATCTGAAGTCTAAATGAGTTGATAGAAGAAAAAGGACATGGCTGAATCTTCAGCCGTATTAATCAGAGTTTTTTTTAATATATACATCCAAACATTAAATTATACATTCGGTATATATTTTGTGTTATTTGACATAGTCCTTATGTCTATAAGCTTACTACTTAAAGGGGATGTCCACTAGCTAATCTCTGGGACTAACGTTGCTCTCCCAGTTGTTATGTCACAGCCACTGATTGGCTGCAGCCGTCTCTGTTCTGTCAGCGTGAATAGGCTACGGCTGATTGGCTGCAGTGGTCCGAGAGGCTAATACGTCCTTTTATATTTCTTCACCGGATGAGTCATGGACAAGCTCATCAATGGGTTTTTACAAAGCGTCTTTTCACGATTCATCCAATGGACGGTTTCTCTAACGTCTTGGCTCTTTCGGCAGAGGCAGCAATGTTTCGTAAGTTGAGTCACTTTGTTCTTCTTTGCTTTTAAGCAGTTTGTACCCAAAAGTTTCCATCGCCTCGGCACACACATGTTGGATCTTTTCGACAGTTTCAAAGTCCAAAATGTTGCGCCACGCTTTGGAGACATTGTCCGCGTCTCTGGAGTTGATGACAAACTTGCTCCCTCGGCCTTTCCCGTGGGTTATATTGTATATCCAGTTTTGAAGTTTCGGGGTAAAGTTTAATGTACCGAATAGATACATCTGCCTCGCCTTCTCTATAGGGTCCTGTACCACTTCTTCGTAACGTACCATCATGTAGCGGCTATCCAAGGCATTAGTGGCCAAAAGATAAATGTCTACCTGACTCTGACAAATCGCTTCCATCAGCTTGTAGGATGTGTCCTTCTTTTTATTGGCGGATTTGTCTTTTGGGATCCCCCGGAGAATGACATGACTATCTTGAAAAAGCTCCGAACCGGCTTTATCCCGGGACTGAAAGACGGCGCGGGGGTCCCGCACCAAGTGCAAGATTTTGAGATTCAGAGACGGATCTTCGAATAACGGATAAAGACTCATCAGATCGAAAAACCTCACTTCTTTCACCACGACGTGGGTGTAGGTCTTACACGAATCTTCAACGGTATCAAACGGGTACCCCTTACAAAGCGTCCGGCAGCTGGTCTGAGATATGATGTCGCCACGCTGAAAAAGATCGCAGGCGGGCGGAGAACATAAAGCTCGGCTGGTCTCCCATTGAAACAAAGTCGACTTATCCCTTTTCTGTGGCATGTAGGCGTCAAACACCGACATGTCGCACAAGAAGGCGGAACGAACCAAGTCCCGCACGGCCATTTTTAAGACTTTAACGCTTTGGCCTGGCAAACTGTTCCACACGTGCCACGCCGGTTCCATCAGGTAGAAGACATCGGGGTGTTGGCTGAAGATTTGGCCGGTGAGGGAAGATCCCGATCTCCACGTAGAAAGGATGAGGATGTGCGTCCGCTCAGGTTTCTTAGTCGTCGGAGGCGTCTTGTTGTATTGCAGCCCCATCATGACACATATGAATACCACAGTCTGAGCGGTTATCAGGAATAGCAGAGAACACTTACATCCACAGACCTTCAACATAGTCTACATGAGCCCTGTGCAGAGGGGACAAAAGAGAAAAGCATTAAATAAGGAGCATAATAACCATAGCATCATTGTTTTACAAGTGTAATACGTGCAAAAAGATGAAATACTACATATTGTTTAAATCCCACCAAGGACAGCATGTACAAGAACTTTATATGTTCCCCCTGTGTTTGCGTGGGTTTCCTCCAGGTTCCCCGATTTGCTCCCACACTACAAAGTCATCCTAATAGAAAAAGTAGATTGTGAGCCCCAATGGGGACAGTGATGATGTCTATAAAGCGCTGTGGAATCAAGAAATTAGTGTTTGTGTTGTCTTCTTATGTCATTAGCACTAGTGAGGGCCTAAGCACGTGATCGGCGTATAGGGATAGGACATGTCTAAAGGCCCCGTCACACGGGACAATATATCGTGCGATCGCATAAGCGATCGCACCCGTCCCCGTAGTTTATGCGTCACGGGCAATTGGTTGCCCGTGGCGCACAAAGTCGTTAAACCCCCGTCACACGTACTTACATCCAGAACGACGTCGCTGTAACCGGTGAACATCCACTTCCTGAAGGGGGCGATTCGCTCGGTGTCACATCAACGTCACACAGCAGCCGCCCAATAGAAACGGAGGGGCGGAGATGAGCGGGATGTAACATCCCGCCCACCTTCTTCCTTCCGCATTGCCGGCGGGACGTAGGTACGCTGTTGTTCGTCGTTCCCGGGGTGTCACACGTAGCGATGTGTGCTGCCTTGACAACGACAAACAACCTGCATCCAGGAATGTACCCGACATGAAAATGAACGACGTGTCAACGAGCAACGATAAGGTGAGTATTTTTGCTCGTTCACAGTCACGCGCTACGATATCTCGAACGATGCCAGATGTGCGTCACGGAATCCGTGACCCCGACGGCATATCGCCCGATATATCGTACCGTGTGACGCCGCCTTAAGGATGTTAGGGAGTGAAGGGATCAACCTCAGGTGAGTGCTGGGAGGTGACCCCACTCCCCTCTAGCTAGTTCCAGGGCCCAACAATCAAAGAGACTGCTGGAACACCATTGTAAATGTGAACAGGGTGCTAGCCAAAAAATACACAATCTATATGAAGTGAAAGCTGCACACCAAATTCAGAGACATATGAAGAAGCAAAACTGCTTTATAATACATAAGGAATGAAAAATACAATTAGCCATGTGAAAAATTGAAATGTGATATTGCATAACTGGCTTCCCATACACCCATATCTATTGGATTTTATCTATTTCTGTATGGTCTGTGTCTGCGTGTATATTTTATAGATATATATTGTTTTTCCTATATACATAATTGGTGTGTGGTTCGTGAATCTGGCCATCTGGACTAGCGGTATGTCCATGGTCAGGTCCTGCTTAGAAACCACACAGACATATGGATATTTATGCTGGTTCGGATCGCGCCCTCTGATACGGGCTTAATGTGGGTTATCTAGTTATATGTTTATATTGCTTTATACCTTTGTTGCTTACTTCTTGTAAATCACTTCCTTAGCCGTCCGTAGGCTCCTTTACATTTGCATTTACACTTGGGTCTGGATTTGGAAGTTACGCATGCGCTCCTGTCTTTTTCCCACGGTGTTGAACTTCTTTGACCTGCCGGCTGCCAGGCGCAGGCGCTGTGTAATTTTTTTTTTTTTTTTTTTTCTCCCACGCTGTTGAACTCCTGTGAACTGTAGTCAGGAGGCAATAGCCTGCAGTATTTTCTCTTTTAGTTCACTCGTTTGTGTATACAGCATGCATCTATTAGTTTTTTCACAGCCCAGTAAAGGGGTTTTTCTACCATATCCACAGATTCTAATCACTTGATGAATAATATACTTTGTATTCTTGCCGTTTGGCTACAATGGCTCATGGTGGGTGCTTCTCTTGCTCTTCTCTGTTTTTTTATTCAGCTGAGGGGGTTCTTGCCCCGGGTTACATGGTGATATATTATTAGCACACAAAAAATTTCACACATATTTATCCGATTTGTACACCATTTTTATTGATTTTATTCTTGGGTTTTTAGGGCTCATTTTTCTTAACATAGTTTCTGTATCTACGATTTTATGTAGAGGTTTTCATATACATTATGGTCCACATTTCTATTCATTTGTCATGTTTCATACCTCTAATGTTTTATACGCACAGTGTTTTTAATGTGTATATACATATGCTTCAGATGATGTCATGTTTTTTAGTTACAACGTGCTCTTCCCGCTCATTTTTTTCATGAGGGATGGCCCCCATGACGTCAATGGGGCTATTTATTGTATGTCAGCAGACACCATTTTAGATTTGATGTTTCTTGTTTCTGTACGGTCCTGAGGAAGGGAGCGGAGCTCCTGAAACGCGTAGACCTATGCCAATAAAGATACGTTAATCTTACTGTTCCTGAAGTGATCTGTGGCGCGGCATTATCACCTATATCCACCACTCTCTGTTATCTGCCATCGGGTGGCTGCTGCCTGGATCGTTAATTTACATGCTGTTTAAGGGGTTGTGACTTGCACAACTCCATCTGGTGAGTATATACTCTCCCCCCTCACCCCATTTTATTGGGGTAATACCCTATTGCGCTTCTTTGTCCACAGCTTATACACAGTTTACCGTCTGGATCTGGCTGGACCTGATTCCTTTTTCTGGTGGATTTAGCTGCAGAGGGTATTGATCTTCAGGATATGGACTATTTTAACAATCGGCTCTCGTCGAGGGAGAAACTCATCCAACAAACTGTAGGTACTCCTGATGTTCAGGATTTTGATTGTGACATACCGAACAATTATTCGGAGGAGGACACTAGCACCATGAAGAAACTTTTTTTGAGATTGGAGGATCTGCTTAAAGAGGAGCTACGGTTTGGGCTTGACGCCCGGTTCCTGCAGATTTATATGGATGAAAAACTTTGTCCCAGAGGACTTAGGATCAGGCATGATTCTCCCTTCCCTGCAGATCCCATTTTCTCTATTGAATGGAACAACATTTTATCTAGATGTATGCAGGAGATGTTGCAATGCTTATTTAAAAAACGTAATACTATTGCTACAATTGCTTCGGATAAAATTACTGAATTGTATAATGAACTTGATAGTTTCAACCTGCACCCTGAATTTAAAATCATAAACTCCGATGTGAATACCAAATTAATCCAACTGGAGCAGGATATGATTCTTCGAAAATCTAAGAAACTTCAAAGGGATAGATCGGATATGATCCCTAATAAAATTATGGAGCCAGTTGCGATTAATCCGCCTAAGAATCCTCGCAATCAGCGACTCAGATCCCGAGGTAGCTACAGGAGTTTTGTAAACACTAAGTTTCACAAAAAACACACTGGCCCCTCATTGAGAGGTGATGAGACGAGGGATCCTCCCAAGGATTCTCCTGTTGTCCAGCCGCAGGTGATTATCTCACCTCTGCCCCCATCTGCAGGTAACACTACGGATGAGGTTTTCAGTGAAATCCTTGCTCCTTCTACCACTAGTTTGATGGAAGTTTTGTCCATCGAACAGATCCCTCTACCTCTGGTCTCCAGCAAACCCTCACTGGATCTAGAGGAAACCAGGAGACAACTAGATGCTCTGAAATCCCAGATTGAGAGGATACGTAAAAATAGAGAGTCCCAGTTAACACATGACACCCCCACGACTAATAGCGATCTTCCTGATGAAGACTTTATCGATCTCATGGGTATATCAATACATGAGGAATACATACCTCTTCCTGGTTCCTCAGAATCTGAGGAACATGAGGTTTTCATACCCTCCGTGGTCTCTCCTACAGTTGGTTCCAACTTTAAGACAATTACTATTGACAATACCCGAGAGCATAATTCCTGTGTTCCTTTTTTGCCCCAGGTAAGGAATGTCCAGGTACCCATAACGGATTTCCTCACACCCAGGGGAGGGAAGAGAAAAAGCGCTACAGGGGCACTAGAGCTGGACAACGGCTCAAACAAAAAAGGGAAAAGAAACATGTAGATACTGAGGACACCAGTGGCATTTTTAATCTATCTAGCTACACCCTCTCGAAGTATGAGATCAAGTTATTGAAGAAGGGACTCTCTTTCTGCCCAGCAAAGTCTTCTAATGATTTCGAGCTATTTCTTGATTTCCAGAAATTTATTAGAAAATTAACTCTTAATAGACATTTTCAAGTTAATAAGTTTACTCCTGCCGATACGGATACAACGCCGGACAATTTTTTTCATACAGACTTTAAGGCAAAATCCCAATTTTACCCTACACATAGCGCTGGACATCATGTGCGGACCTTCAGTGACTTAGTCCTGGAGGATTTTAAGCGGCTCATGAACAATAAAAATACAAATCCTCATAGGAATAATTTGACTAGAGAAGAGAAAGAGGCACTCCTTTCCCTAAAGAATAATTGTAACCTCATCATCCGCAATGCCGATAAAGGGGGGGGGATTGTTATACAGGATAGAGATAGTTACATTAAGGAAGCAATGAGAATGCTTTCCAATACTGAACATTATAGGATTGTTAATATTACTGAGTACCACAAGTCTATTACAGAGTATCATGCACTTATTAAAAGGGCATCTGCGAATGGGATTCTTAATAAAAATGAATATAAATTTCTGGAAAGAAATAATCCTACCATGGCATTTTATTACCATCTCCCGAAGATACACAAATGTTTAGTCAACCCCCCTGGTAGACCTATTATTTCGGGGATAGGCTCCCTTACAGAAAATCTATCGGCATATGTTGATTATACGATGAGGTTACATGTTACCAACTTAAGGAGTTACCTCAGGGATTCCCCCCACCTTATAGAGATCCTGAAAGATGTTGTGTGGAAAGAATCTTTTCTTTTCATTACTTTAGATATCGCTTCATTGTATACTAACATCTCGCATTGTTTAGGAATGGAATGTTTTAAGCAATTTTTAGAGAGTGATGAACGGCTGCCACCGATACAGAAAGATTTTTTATTTGACAGTATGTCGTTTATTTTAAAAAACAACTTTTTTTCCTTCCAAGATCTTATATACCGCCAGTGTTGCGGAGTGGCGATGGGCTCTAAGGCTGCACCCACCTTTGCCAATCTAGTGATGGGGCTTTTTGAGTTACATTATATTTACTCTTCTAAATTCTATAAACATGTGATTATCTATAAGAGATATATAGATGATTTATTCATTATTTGGGATGACGTGGATAATGATTGTTCTATGTTCTTGGAAGAAATAGCAAATAACTCTTGGGGCTTGGTTTTCTCACCCACGGTTAATCGGACCTTTATTGATTTTCTTGACCTGTCTATTATGCATGATAAAGAGGCTATCTATACTAAGACGTTTTTCAAAAAAGTTGATAGCAATGGATATATTAATTTCACTAGCAACCATTATGATAAATGGCTACGTAATATACCCTATAATCAATACCAAAGGATTAGAAGGAACTGCACTTTGGATAAAGATTTTAATAACCAAGCTTCCGTCTTGAGAGAGAGATTTTTAGAAAAGAAATATCCCCTGGCCACTATCAAGAATGCCTATCGGGCTAACAAGGTTCTCAGTCAGACCGATCTTATTTGTAAGATTGGCTCAGTGAAGGATGTGGATCGAGGTAATGACAGATTTAATGCTAATTTTCTCACCACTTTTAGTTGTGATGGTGAATTGGTTAGGAGTATTCTAAGAAAACATTGGCCCATATTACTTAATGATCCCTATCTTAAGGAAGTATTACCCTTATACCCGGGCATTACGTTCCGTAGGGCCTCCAATTTGAGGAACCAACTAGCCCCAAGTAGACTTAGAAACCAGTTCTTCCCGGCTATAAACAATAATGCTATGGGAGCTTTCAGATGTGGTACCAAGAATTGTAAGTGTTGCAACAATATTCAACATGGGAGAGTGTTTTTTGGCCCCACCCCGGACGACAAGGACTGTATAATAAAGGGTTTTCTCACCTGTCAGTCCGAGTTTGTTATCTATTTGATCGAATGTGATTGTGGAAAACGTTATGTGGGGAGGACGACACAATCACTACACAACCGCATAAACTCCCATAGGCACAACATTAAGGTGGGTTTTATGCTCCACGGTCTGTCACGCCATACTACCTTAGTACATGGGAAGAAAATAAGACTTAAAGTCATTCCCATAGAACAAATTCCTCCACATGTTCCTGATAGAGTGAGGGTACTAAATAAAAAAGAGACATTCTGGATCTATAGGCTTAACACCCTCAAACCACGCGGCCTTAATGAAATTACAGATTTGTTTCATCATTAGGGTTACATTAGTTTCTATATTTATTATTCCTTATGGTATGTTTTTTTCTGGTTTTATCCTTCCATTTATATTTATTAGTGATAATGCATAGGCTATTGTTTTATTTTTTTATTTTATATTCTCTTATATCTATTGGATTTTATCTATTTCTGTATGGTCTGTGTCTGCGTGTATATTTTATAGATATATATTGTTTTTCCTATATACATAATTGGTGTGTGGTTCGTGAATCTGGCCATCTGGACTAGCGGTATGTCCATGGTCAGGTCCTGCTTAGAAACCACACAGACATATGGATATTTATGCTGGTTCGGATCGCGCCCTCTGATACGGGCTTAATGTGGGTTATCTAGTTATATGTTTATATTGCGTTATACCTTTGTTGCTTACTTCTTGTAAATCACTTCCTTAGCCGTCCGTAGGCTCCTTTACATTTGCATTTACACTTGGGTCTGGATTTGGAAGTTACGCATGCGCTCCTGTCTTTTTCCCACGGTGTTGAACTTCTTTGACCTGCCGGCTGCCAGGCGCAGGCGCTGTGTAATTTTTTTTTTTTTTTTCTCCCACGCTGTTGAACTCCTGTGAACTGTAGTCAGGAGGCAATAGCCTGCAGTATTTTCTCTTTTAGTTCACTCGTTTGTGTATACAGCATGCATCTATTAGTTTTTTCACAGCCCAGTAAAGGGGTTTTTCTACCATATCCACAGATTCTAATCACTTGATGAATAATATACTTTGTATTCTTGCCGTTTGGCTACAATGGCTCATGGTGGGTGCTTCTCTTGCTCTTCTCTGTTTTTTTATTCAGCTGAGGGGGTTCTTGCCCCGGGTTACATGGTGATATATTATTAGCACACAAAAAATTTCACACATATTTATCCGATTTGTACACCATTTTTATTGATTTTATTCTTGGGTTTTTAGGGCTCATTTTTCTTAACATAGTTTCTGTATCTACGATTTTATGTAGAGGTTTTCATATACATTATGGTCCACATTTCTATTCATTTGTCATGTTTCATACCTCTAATGTTTTATACGCACAGTGTTTTTAATGTGTATATACATATGCTTCAGATGATGTCATGTTTTTTAGTTACAACGTGCTCTTCCCGCTCATTTTTTTCATGAGGGATGGCCCCCATGACGTCAATGGGGCTATTTATTGTATGTCAGCAGACACCATTTTAGATTTGATGTTTCTTGTTTCTGTACGGTCCTGAGGAAGGGAGCGGAGCTCCTGAAACGCGTAGACCTATGCCAATAAAGATACGTTAATCTTACTGTTCCTGAAGTGATCTGTGGCGCGGCATTATCACCTATATCCACCACTCTCTGTTATTTCCCATACACCCAAGCAGGTTGTAACCGCACATAGAGGTAACATTTGGTTAGGGACCCCATAATTAAGAGATTACCGTGAAGTTGGTTATGGGGCAGTAACGAATTGATCAATACATTAGCTAAATATCTCTTTTTTTCAATTAATCCTCAGTTATCCAATGTCACGTTTAATTTTTTCAATTTTTTCATATGGCTAATTGTATTTTTCATTCCTTATGTATATATAGCAGTTTTGCTTGTTCATAGTTCTCTAAATTTGGTGTGCAGCTTTCAGTTTATATAGTTCCAGGGCCCACCATGGTATTGTGTTCTCGGTCTACCTTGTGTGTTGTGGCACTCGCAGAGAGTCCCCTTATATATGGCGGGACGCCAGTAGTCACTGCATAACTGTAATGGAAAACAAAATTATCTTACAAGTGGCCGCTCAGGCTTTTATAGGCTCCTACTTCCTGTCCTTTCTGGTAGAGTTTACAGAGGTTTCTTTATCATGACAGTCAGGATTACAATGACTGTTAACACCTCTATATACAGCTCATTACACAGGATACAGGATCCACCATTCACAATAGATAATGACATAGCTCACCTCCTTCCCCTCTTGTACTATGAGTGATAACACCTCTATATACAGTAGATAACACAGGATCCATCATTCACAATAGATGATATCACAGGTCACCTCCTCCGTCACCTGTACAATGACTGATAATACCTTTTATATACAGTAGATAACACAAGATCCACAATTCACAATAGGTGATGTCACAGCTCACCTCTTCCTCCTCCTGTACAATGACTGATAACACCTCTATATACAGTAGATAACAGGATCCACCATTCACAATAGGTGATGTCACAGGTCACCTCCTCCGTCACCTGTGCAATGACTGATAATATCTCTATATACAGTAGATAACACATGATCTACCATTCACAATGGGTAATGTCACAGCTCACCTCCTCCTCCTGTACAATGACTGATAACACCTCTATATATAGTATATCAGTGCTTTCAAACTCCAGTCCTCAAGACCCACCAACAGTGCCTGTTTTCAGGGTTTCCTTAGCATTGTACAGGTGTTGGAATAATCACCTGTGCAGGTAATTAAATTATCACCTGTGGAATAGTAAGAAAATCCTGAAAACACGCACAGTTGGTGGGCCTTGAGGACTGGAGTTGGGTTACACTGTAGTACACATCCTCTCCTCCTGTACAATGACTGATAACACCTCTATATACAGTAAATAACATGATTCACAGCTCACCTCCTCCTGTACAATTACTGATAACACCTCTATATACAGTGCCTACAAGTAGTATTCAACCCCCTGCAGATTTAGCAGGTTTACACATTCGGAATAACTTGGCATTGTGACATTTGGACTGTAGATCAGCCTGGAAGTGTGAAATGCAGCAAAAAAGAATGTTATTTCTTTTTTTCTTTTTTTTTTAAATTGTGAAAAGTTTATTCAGAGGGTCATTTATTATTCAACCCCTCAAACCACGAGAATTCTGTTTGGTTCCCCTAAAGTATTAAGAAGTATTTCAGGCACAAAGAACAATGAGCTTCACATGTTTGGATTAATTATCTCTTTTTCCAGCCTATTCTGACTAATTAAGACCCTCCCCAAACTTGTGAACAGCACTCATACATGGTCAACATGGGAAAGACAAAGGAGCATTCCAAGGCCATCAGAGACAAGATCGTGGAGGGTCACAAGGCTGGCAAGGGGTACAAAACCCTTTCCAAGGGGTTGGGCCTACCTGTCTCCACTGTTGGGAGCATCATCCGGAAGTGGAAGGCTTATGGAACTACTGTTAGCCTTCCACGGCCTGGACACCCTTTGAAAGTTTCCACCCGTGCCGAGGCCAGGCTTGTCCGAAGAGTCAAGGCTAACCCAAGGACAACAAGGAAGGAGCTCCGGGAAGATCTCATGGCAGTGGGGACATTGGTTTCAGTCAATACCATAAGTAACGTACTCCACCGCAATGGTCTCCGTTCCAGACGAGCCCGTAAGGTACCTTTACTTTCAAAGCATCATGTCAAGGCTTGTCTACAGTTTGCTCATGATCACTTGGAGGACTCTGAGACAGACTGGTTCAAGGCTCTCTGGTCTGATGAGACCAAGATCGAGATCTTTGGTGCCAACCACACACGTGACGTTTGGAGACTGGATGGCACTGCATACGACCCCAAGAATACCATCCTTACAGTCAAGCATGGTGGTGGCAGCATCAGGCTGTGGGTCTGTTTCTCAGCCAAGGGGCCTGGCCATCTGGTCTGCATCCATGGGAAGATGGATAGCACGGCCTACCTGGAGATTTTGGCCAAGAACCTCCGCTCCTCCATCAAGGATCTTAAGATGGGTCGTCATTTCATCTTCCAACAAGACAACGACCCAAAGCACACAGCCAAGAAAACCAAGGCCTGGGTCAAGAGGGAAAAAAATCAAGGTGTTGCAGTGGCCTAGTCAGTCTCCTGACCTTAACCCAATTGAAAACTTGTGGAAGGAGCTCAAGATTAAAGTCCACATGAGACACCCAAAGAACCTAGATAACTTGGAGAAGATCTGCATGGAGGAGTGGGCCAAGATAACTCCAGAGAGCTGTGCCGGCCTGATCAGGTCTTATAAAAGACGATTATTAGCTGTAATTGTAAACAAGGGTTATTCCACAAAATATTAAACCTAGGGGTTGAATAATAATTGATCCACACTTTTATGTTGAAAATGTATTAAAATTTAACTGAGCAACATAACTTGTTGGTTTGTAAGATTTATGCATCTGTTAATAAATCCTGCTCTTGTTTGAAGTTTGCAGGCTCTAACTTATTTGCATCTTATCAAACCTGCTAAATCTGCAGGGGGTTGAATACTACTTGTAGGCACTGTACAGTAAATAACACAGGATCCACCATTCACAATAGGTGATGTCACGGCTCACCTCCTCCGCCTCCTGTATAATGACTGAGAACACCTCTCCATACAGTACATAACACAGGACCCACGATTCACAGCTCACCTCCACCTCCTCCTATACAATTACTGATAACACCTTTATATACAGTAAATAACACATGATCCACCATTAACAATAGGTGATGTCACAGCTCACCTCCTCCGCCTCCTGTACAATGACTGATAACACCTCTCTATACAGTAGATAACACAGGATCCACGATTCACAGCTCACCTCCTCCGCCTCCTGTACGATGACTGATAACACAGGATTCACCATTTGCAATAGATGGTCACAGCTCACTTCCTCCCCCTGCTGTATAATGACTGACAACACATACACAGCTGATAACACAATAAGAGATATCACAGCTCCCTCTGTTCCCCTTCCCTTTGCACACGCTCATTAGATGCTTCAGTACAAAAGATAGTCATTGCTCCTAATGTACATTTGCAGTTTCCTGAAACATCAGGAACTTAGTCTAAAAAAAGCCTATGTGATACCTGCAAGATTTTAGATTGTTTTTTCTAATGGCACACATATGAAAAAAAAAACAAAAAACCCTGATTTAAGCTATTCTAATGACACATTCAATTTAAGATAAGAAAAAAAGAAGTGAGGAGAGCGCACAGCCGTCGTTTTCCTCTAACAGCAGCGGCCAGAATGCGCTCTGATTGCTGCTGTTTAATAGCATTAAAAACTTTAGCCCTTGCACAGGTTTATTGATAGAAAAATGTAAAAAATCTGACGGATCTCAGAAAAGGCGACATAAACAAATATACATTTTCTTTTTCACCTATAGATGTCAGGCAGCACCATAATCGTACTGACCTGGACAATTAGGTCATTTTTACTGCGCAATGAACATCGTAATAACAGCACCCCTCCCTCCCCCCATAAAAAATACAATTGCAGAATTGCATTATTTATTTTTTTTCCTCAATTTCACTACACTAGGAATTTTTTTCTTGCTTTTCAGTACATTATATGGTAAAAAATATAATAATAAAATAAATAATAATAATAAAATAAATAGTGTTAATCAGAACTACAACTTGTCCTCCACCCTCTAAAAAAATAACCTTATACGGCTATATTGATGGAAAAAAAATCTAAAAAAAAAGTTCTCCTGGGAGAAGATGGAAAAGCGAAAAAAAAAAAAGAAATACCAAAGTCATTGGTGGTAAAGGCTAACTTGTAAACTAGATATACTCCTGATCTTATACTTTTTTCCAGTCCTATGATGTTATAGTTACCACACCCAGGTCTCCGTCTACAGTGTCATCCCTTATAGTAAGTTCCCCCTTATGACCCATGCTTGGTTCACTACAGATTTCTGCACCCCCTGCTTGGAGACACCTTATCTAACCTGCGTTTATGTTATAGTTACTGGATGCTCCGTACACCCAGGTCGCCGTCTACAGTGTCATCCCTTATAGTAAGTTCCCCCTTATGACCCATGCTTGGGTCACTACAGCCTTCTGCACCCCCTGCTTGGAGACACCTTATCTTTCCTGCTTTTATGTTATAGTTACTGGATGCTCCGTACACCCAGGTCTCCGTCTACAGTGTCCTCCCTTATAGTTAGTTCCCCCTTATGACCCATTCTTGAGTCACTACAGCCTTCTGCACCCCCTGCTTGGAGACACCTTATCTTACCTGCTTTTATGTTATAGTTACTGGATGCTCCGTACACCCAGGTCTCCATCTACAGTGTCCTCCCTTATAGTTAGTTCCCCCTTATGACCCATTCTTGAGTCACTACAGCCTTCTGCACCCCCTGCTTGGAGACACCTTATCTTTCCTGCTTTTATGTTATAGTTACTGGATGCTCCGTACACCCAGGTCTCCGTTTACAGTGTCCTCCCTTATAGTAAGTTCCCCCTTCTGACCCATGCTTGGTTCACTACAGATTTCTGCACCCCCTGCTTGGAGACACCTTATCTTACCTGCTTTTATGTTATAGTTACTGGATGCTCCGTACACCCAGGTCTCCATCTACAGTGTCCTCCCTTATAGTTAGTTCCCCCTTATGACCCATTCTTGAGTCACTACAGCCTTCTGCACCCCCTGCTTGGAGACACCTTATCTTTCCTGCTTTTATGTTATAGTTACTGGATGCTCCGTACACCCAGGTCGCCATCTACAGGGTCCTCCCTTATAGTAAGTTCCCCCTTATGACCTATTCTTGAGTCACTACAGCCTTCTGCACCCCCTGCTTGGAGACACCTTATCTTACCTGCTTTTATGTTGTTACTGGATGCTCCGTACACCCAGGTCGCCATCTACAGTGTCCTCCCTTATAGTAAGTTCCCCCTTATGACCCATTCTTGAGTCACTACAGCCTTCTGCACCCCCTGCTTGAAAGACACCTTATCTTACCTTCATCTATCATCACATTGGCTTCCAATCTTCCACACAGAAGGAGAAAGATGGTTCCTTGTCCTTATCAAGCCCTTTTAACTATTTTATGACTCCTCACGTTAACGTATTGTATTTGAATGGTAGATACTTATTGTTTCCTCTCCTAATCTTATTATTTCTTCCAGTCCTATGATGGTATAGTTACCAGACGCTACCAACACCCAGGTCTCCATGTACAGTGTCCTCCCTTATTGTAAGTTCCCCCTTATGATCCATGTTTGGGTCACTACAGCTTTCTGTGCCCACTGCTTGTACACAACTTGTCTTACCTTCTTGTATAATCAGATTGGCTTCGACCCTTCCAGGCAGAATGAGAATGATGGTTCCTAGTCCTTATCAAGCTCTTTTTCACTACTTTATGACACCTAACCTTAATGTATTGTATTTGCATGGTACATGCTTATTGTTTCCTCTCTTGATCTTATCATTTCTTCCAGTCCTAGGATGTTATAGTTACCAGATGTTCCGCACATTCAGGTCTACGTCTACAGTGTCCTCCCTTATAGTAAGTTCCCCCTTATGACCCATGCTTGGGTCACTACAGCCTTCTACATCCCCTGCTTGGAGACACCTTATCTTACCTGCTTTTATGTTATAGTTACTGGATGTTCCGCACACCCAGGTCTCCATCTACAGTGTCCTCCCTTATAGTAAGTTCCCCCTTATGACCCATGCTTTGTGCACCCCCTGCTTGGAGACACCTTATCTTACCTTCTTCTATCATCAAATTATTGTTTCCTCTCTTGATCTTAGCATTTCTTCGAGTCCTAGGATGTCACAGTTACCAGATGATCCGCACACTCAGGTTTCCGTCTACAGTGTCCTCCCTTATAGTAAGTTCCCCCTTATGATCCATGCTTGGGTCACTACAGCTTTCTGCACCCTCTGCTTGGAGACACCTTATCTTATCTTCCACTCAAAAGGAGAATGATGGTTCCTCTTCCTTATCAAGCCCTTTTCCCTATTTTATGACACCTCACCTTAACACATTGTATTTGCATGGTAGATACTTTTTGATTCCGCTCCTCCTTAGCATCTGTTACATATTTACCTGTGATGCATCATTTCCTTTTAGTATGATCAGTGTAAACAATAAGAATTTTACAAACAGGTCAGATGCAGTTATTTCAGACATGTAACTAAAGCTAGAATTAATTTGCCTTAATAATAATAATATATATATATATATATATATACATACACACTTTTTTATTTATATATATATATATATATATATATATATACAAAAATATTTATATATACCGTAATAATTTATATATAATATATTTTATATTATATATGTCCATATGTATTGTACTACTGACAAAGTAAACCACCTATCCAGTCAAATAGGGGACTTAGCCCTCTATAAATATCATAAATGCAATATAGATTTCTCACTACTTCATTTTTACATTCAAAGTAATATATATATATATATTATTTTTTTTATATATATATATATACGGTGCGCATATACATATACATACATATATATATATATATATATATATATATGTATTACATAGGCAATTGATGGGTCCTTTTTGCAGCCTTGCCGTAACCAAGGGCACAGTGCATCTTTTCGGATCCAAATTAGCATCCTTTGTTCTTTCACTTAGCTTTTAATATCCGCTCTCTCTTGTCTGCAGTTGCTGTAGACAGGAGAGAGTAAAGGTGATCAGGACCACACTGATGCTGTCTGTGCATGGACGCTTTCACTGAGCTCCTGCAGTTTCAGTACGGAGGTACTGTCACACTAGGTACAGTGAAGTACAAAGAGAACGGCGAAAGGGAAGGGAAACCCTGTGTCTAGGGAAAGGGAAGATGGTGACCCCTGGCCAAACCTACTGCTGGTTTCTGGGGTCCCTCACCACCCTAAGTAGGTTCCGCACCTATATGCCGAGCCGGATACCTGACCCTAGGTATCTCTAGTGCTGGGCCCTAAATAGGGAATAGATGGGATGAGCTCTTTGTCAACCTCACTAAACACTAGAGAAAACACAAGGAGGACACACGAGGAAAAAGCATGAACACAGGTAGAACGTCAGCAAACTTTTCAGCAACAATACCACAGAGGAATACAAGCCATCTGCTTGCAACCAGAGCTTGAATGAACTGAAAATATCACAAGCACCAGGAAGGAAGGAAGGGGTATTTAAGCACCAATCAGTAGAACTAAAGGGGTAAAAGCTAGCAAGCCTGTAAATTTCACTCCAACCATCAACCATCTATTGTGTTGCAGTACAATGGCGGAGGTTGAGAAATTGGATTTCAACTTTTCATTCCAAAAGAAAATCTTCCTCACCTTATGGAGAATTTTTGCTTAGCTATCAAGGCGAAGAAGAAGACCAGCAACCCGATGGCTTGATACTATCAAGACAACAACTTAGAAGATCCTGGTGGACCAATCTAGGCGGAGAAGGTCCTGGTGGACCAATCTAGGCGGAGAAGATCCTGGTGGACCAATCTAGGCAGAGAAGATACTGGTGGACCTATCTAGGCGGAGAAGATCCTGGTGTACCTATCTAGGCAAAGAAGATCCTGGTAGACCTATCTAGGTGGAGAAGATCCTGTTGGATCTATCTAGGTGGCGAAGATCCTGTTGGACCTATCTAGGCGGAGAAGATCCTGGTGGACCTATCTAGGTGGAGAAGATCCAGTTGGACCTATTTAGGCGGAGAAGATTCTGGTGGACCTATCTAGGCGGAGAAGATCTTGGTGGACCTATCTAGGTGGAGAAGATCCTGTTGGACCTATCTAGGGGAAGAAGATCCTGGTGGACCTGTCTAGGTTCAAAAAATCCTGGTGGACCTATCTAGACAGAGAAAATCCTGGTGGACTTGTCTAGGCTGCAGAAGATCGATCTTCCTGTAGAGCATTCATCCATCAAGTTCTCATGGCTGGAAACCGAGCTGACAGCCGTAAAAAAAACAAGGTTTGCGATCCCCTTAACTCATTGTTAAAATTACAAGTTTATGTATTTATTGCCCCTGTAGAACACCTGTGGACCACAATCCCATCTGCTAACAATGGAGTTCAGTGATCCGCGATATCAGATAATGGCAATAAACAATAGAAGAGAACTTTCTTCCAGAAGAACAGCTCCAGGAAAGTCGCTCTATCTACAGGGTAAAACAAATAAAGCTCCCACAGGCGTTGTGTAAATGTAGCTGTTTTCGAGAAGGGATCTAATAACCAACTCTCCCCTAACAGATAATGTTGGGGAAGGGAAAGATTCGCAAGTCCAATGTTGCACTAAGTTAATTCCCAAAAGGGTTATGTGAGATCTGATACTGGATATGGCACAGAAAACCAGGTGACATGATAATCTAGTGATGACACTTTTCCAGGGCTTTAGGTATCAAGTGTGCATTCAGTCCTTGATGTGTTAGAAGCTAGAAAAAAACGTGCAAACATTAAGGTGGGTTCACGGTGGCCACTGGCCGCATGAAACAACCACCGATAGGGTACATCACATCTCCCATATGCACAGAATGATCTGGTATAGACCATAATGTGCACATAGACTGTCATCGTTCTCGGCACAATGTGCTGCCGAGATTGATGATTTTTTTAAAGCAAGCCAAAAGATCATTACACCCATTGAACGAGCGTTCTTGTTGGGTGATCGTCAGGCTGATTATCGGGAAACAGGGAATGATTGTTCCTGATTATCATGCACCCTAAGGATCTGAGAAATATTGGCAATGGCCATCTTTTGATATCTTGGTAACTGAAGGTCTTTGGGAGTACCTATCAAAAGTTGACCTCTAATTTATGAGTTACTGATTAGAGATGAGCGAACCCGTGGTTTGGTGCTCGTACAAAGCGCAGACTACAAAAACATAGAGTTCGGGTTCATTACATATGAACTGCATCACTGTGCTCGGGAACGCTCGGTGCTCAGTCCAGTGCGAGCCGTTTGTAGTGTTGGCTCACGTGATCAGATGTAGTGTGCACCAAAGAAAAAAGATGGAAAAACATCACCCACCCACCTCCGGGTGACTGCATGTGCCCAAGTAGTGACTTCCTTTGGGGTTCAGGTCATGTCCGGGTCCTAAACCAAACCTTATCTAAAGTCCGGCTGATCCCGCCGAATCGAACTTCAACGGGTTTGTTCATCTCTAGACATGATCCTTCTTCCGCTCCGTTTCTAGTCCACGCAGCCTTGTTCAACACTGCACCATGCTATGTCCTGATTTCATGTTACAAGTTATTGCATTTGTACAATTGTTTTCAGAAAAATTGGTCCAAGGAAGGAAAACCGACAACAGGGTCGATGGCTCTTTGACGCGAGTGGTTAACGAAGACTAGCTGATCTACACCGAACCCACAGGAGAGCATCTATAGCAAAAATTACAAGCCGGCAATGATAGAAAGGTATATCCGATCACGCATCATTGTGCATGAGGATGTGTAACCAAGGACCATTGACAGTGCCCATGATGACTCCACCAAAAGTGGCCATAAAATGAACAACTGGGAGCAATGGAAGGAGCTGGTTTGGGTTGATGGAGATCTTCATTTCCTTCATGTGGACGGACCGGGTAGTGTCCCCTAGGGAAGAGATGGCACCAGGACGCACTATGAGAGCAGAGTGATGGGCGATGTTCTGCTGGGAAACCTTGTATTCTGATA